>NW_026775009.1:150000-167500 GCF_963082965.1 Carassius carassius
ATGTAACCATTTGAAAGGAATTCATTAAAATTTAAATAAAAAATATAAAAGAAAAAAAATATTTGGGGAAAAAAACAAAACATATTTCATATGGCCTTAAATATCATATTTTGCTGAAACTAGTAAATCGATGTTAAATTGTATAAGTTTCATGATTTAATTTACTTAGACATGCTTTTTGATTAGTAAAGTTTTATTTAATCTAGAAATGGAATCCAGAAAACATTTGGGAAAAATAAAACTGATCTCTAATAATGCATAGACGCAGTGAAGGAGATTCCTGTTTTGCACAGAAACAAACAGAGCAATAATGTTATGTTAACAATTACTGCAAAGCCTCCTCGATTAGCATGCTCTAGAACCAAACTGAGACTGACACAATTCCACCGTCATCGGTTCTAGAACATACAGATGATTTATGATTATTACTGATGGTGAACGCTGGCTAGTGGCAGATGAAGAGCGTGCAATATTAATAAGACAGAAATGGTAGTTTGCAACACAAAGCACTTGAGCAGGAGTTTAAGCTTTGATTTCTGTTTCTTAAAGCTGATTAGAAGAGTCTTCCACAAGATCAAGTTAATGAAGATTAAACCCTTTCATTAATGAGCCTCGCAGAAAATACACAACCCAAAAAAGAGGTGAAGTTCATCTATAAAAAGACATTTAAAATAAAACCGTTCCATTTAAAAACAAAAAAAGTCAAATAAATAAATTGCATTTTGTTTAGCTTTATTATTTTTAAAATTATTTAATGTTAAGGTTAAACATTTATTTTTAGCTTCATTAAATAAAAAAATATCATCTAATATTGACATTTTATTTTCTGCATATGAATTTCTTTGTCACTATTTACAATAGTGAAGGCCTTAAACATTCGTACCTAAAGATATTTTGAGTATTTATATATATATATTTATATATTAAAGGAATTTTGGTATTAATATTTGGTAATATTTAGTATTTTAGTTTTATTTCTATAGTATTAACTAATATTTGTAAATTAACTTTTTTTTGCCATTTTTAGGTTAGATTCAAGTCATTTGTTCTGCTCTGGTGTTTTTTTTTTTAAGCTTTATTTTTATATTTAACCAACTTATTTCAGTTAGTTGCCAAGGCAGCATTTCTAATTTTAAATAAATTCTAATTCTCAATTTTATTTTTCATCTAATATTTATATTTTATTTCATGATTTGCTACTGAATTTTGTTCAGTAAAATGGGAAAAACAAATCAATCAATCACTGGATTCTCTATAAAAATCAACCTATTTTCTAGAAGAACTTTACCCTTTTTTTTCCGACTTTAATAAAATGACCCCATGCATGTCCTTGTGTTGTGTTACCAGCTCATAACCCTCGCCTGAACGCAGATGATAATGAAACGATTAATAATACAAGTTTGACGGGTTTGTTTATTAATGAAAGTTATTATATGATTGAATACTGACCTTTAATCTCAACACAACACATTCTCACTTCATGATCCAGATGAAGTGTTACAGCACAAACTGACTCCAGGTCAGCGGACGAAGCGGTTGTGTTTGGGTCTCAAATGCCAAGAGGAAATGAAGCTGTCAGCAGTTAATTACTACATATAGCTGTTCATTTAAAAGTTAATATGAAAAAGCTACGGTGATGCACAAGCGTACCTGGAACAAAACAACTAATTCAGTCTTAGCTCTCAGATCAAACACGCTTCGAAATAGATCTCAGCGGCTCCCGGGAGAAATTAAACACACTGCCTCGATGGAGATCTTCACCAGGAACAAGCTGATCTCCTGTGGATTCATTACAAACTTCAGAAAACCCAACATTTACAGCTTCACTGAGACGACTGCAGCTGTGAAGGAATGCAAAGGGTTAAATACAACATAAGATCACAGCCACATCTATGATACCACAGGAAATAGAAATACTGTAAAGCGTTGAGATTTTTCTTCTTTGATTCATGTAAAAAAAAAATATATATACTTAAGGCCTCACTATTTTCACTTTGTAAAATGTCTTGATTGTGAATTTGAATAAATGTGTATGCATTAATTTATTTCTTTTTTTAAATATGGACCTAAACTCAACTGTTAAAATTACTTAATATTAGAATTAAAATGTGAATTACAGATGTTGAGCCTTAGCAATTAACTGAAATAAAATAGTTTAAGTGGAAGTACTAGAATTACTAAAACTGAAATATAAAATAAACAAACAATAAAACGGAAAAGGCACAAAAAATTACTAAAAGCATATATGAAAATATATAAATAAAAGTATGCATAAATATTCCAATAGTATTTAGTATACTACATATTAATAAGTTACTAACAATACCAAAACTGTTTTTTAAACAGGTAAAGCACTGGTAGTTTTTCTAAAACATTAAAATATAATTAGTTTCATCCATGTAAACGAATTTATGAATTATATTAAATAATCCTGTGTTTATAACAAATTCATATGCAGAAAAAAATTTATAAATATTAGATAAAGACCTACAAATTATTTACATTTAGAAATTAGAATTAAAATTAGAGACGACGCTGAAATAAAACTTTAAGCACTGAAATAAGCTGCATGAACATAAACAAAACCTATTAAAAATGACAACAAAACAAAACTTACTAAAACCTAAACTAAAATGAAAACTGAAAATATAAAACCAAAAATATTAAATATTACTATAATATATAAATTAAATGACTAAATAATGATACAAACAAACCAGTCTGAAAGACGTGACACTCATCGGCACTGACGAGGTCACTTCCTGCTGACGGCTCCGCCCCCCAGCAACCACACTCTCTGTGCTGGTCAGATGGAATGATTTATTCATAATCATGGCAGAATATTAAAACAATGAACATTGAAAGCACTGACACATTACTCAAGACCTCTCTGAGCATGCATGAGTCCATCTGACGCACACTTCTTAAATATATTTTAATATAAAACAGACCGACGCAGTAAGAGTTCTGATCGACTGATCCTCCGAGTCCACTAGAGGGAGTGTGTGTGTGTGTGTGAGAGACGGCAGGCATGTGAGCTCAGCTGGGGGGTGTGTGGGAGTGTGTGTGTGTGTGTGTGTTTCCCAGCTCACTGTATCAGTTCAGTCTGGTGCTAGTGAACACAAACCCGTCTTGGTGCAGAAGAAAATCAACATATACAGACATTAAAAAAAGAGCCATTTAAAAAAAGAAAAGAATAAAAAAGACAGGCGTGGAGTCTGCTGTCAGAGGAACACAGGCACTGCTCTGTCAACTCCAGCAGGCACTTTGACACACACACACACACACTTATTCTCATGCATACACACTGGCACTAGGACGTGAACGTACACTCACACCATCTCTCGCACACTCACTCTCACATGCTCACGCTCTTTCTCGCTCACGCTCTCACTCTCACTCACACACACCCACATGCACACTCACACTTACATGCTCACACACACTCATGCTATCGCACACTCGAACGCGCACGAACACTAACACGCACCCACTCTCATACGCGCACTCACTCACACTCTCACATGCTGACACATGCTCACACTCACTCACGCACACTCACACGTTTATGCACACTCGCACACCCATGCACACTCACACACACTTTCACTGTCACATGCTCACACACACTCATGCTATTGCACACGCGCATGAACACTCACTCTAACACGCACACACTCTTTCACACTCACACATGCTCACACACACTCACATGCACAATCACACGTTTATGCACACTCACACGCTCACGCACACTCACTTACATGCACACTCACTCACACTTTCACTGTCACATGCTCACTCACACTATCGCACACTCACACGCACGCTCACTCACTTTTGTGCGCACACAAATACTGTAACATGCACCCACTCTCGCACAATCACATGCACACTCACTCTCACATACTCACGCACTCACTCACACACACACTCACATGCTCACACACACTCACATATGCTTAAACACACTCTCGCACTCTCACGTTTACACACTCATACTCTCACTTACAAGTACACTTACACACATGCACACTCACTCAAATGCACACTCACTCTTGCACGCTTTGCACACTCACTCACATGCTTAAGCAGACTCAAACGCTCACGCACTCACACACACGTTCATGCACACTAACACTCACACACTTACATGCCCATGCACACTCATACACTCTCACATGCTCAAGCACAAATCACACGCTCATGAACACTCACCCTCAAGCTCTCACACACTTACACTCACTCTCTCTCTCTCACACACACACACACACACACACACACACACAGCAGAGAAAAGCACACACACATACTTACTCTTACTCTCACTCAAACGCATATACACTCGTACATGCACGCTCCTGCACACTCACTCTCACACTTGCACATGCACACGCACACACTTGCGTCAGTGTGTTCCTCCTCTCATGTCACAGATCACAAGAGAGCGTCCAGATTAACAGTCCACGTCCAAGTACACAAAGAGTGTGTGGAGCCACAGTAAGAGGTTTGGTTTGTGATGCAGAGGGTCTGGATCATCCCCAGGCCCCGTAGCCCTCACAGGTACAGCTCTTTAGCTCTGATGTGCTGCAGCTTCTCACGCAGCAGACGAAACGAGGGTCGACCGGTGGGGTCCAGCGTCCAGCACTGCTTCATTAGGTCATAGACGGCGACCGGACAGCCATCAGGAGCTTCCATCTTATAGCCCTTCTCCACCCGTGGCACCACCTCCTTCAGCGGCTGCAGAGAGATCACAGACAGAGCTGAGACTGACCTCTACTGGACACACGCAGAGACACAGACAGAATGGAGACACAGACAGAGCTGAGACTGACCTCTGCTGGACACAAGCAGAGACACAGACAGAGCTGAGACCGCCCTCTGCTGGACACAAGCAGAGACACAGACAGAGCTGAGACTGACCTCTGCTGGACACAGGCAGAGACACAGACAGAGCTGAGACGGCCCTCTGCTGGACACAAGCAGAGACACAGACAGAGCTGAGACCGCCCTCTGCTGGACACAAGCAGAGACACAGACAGAGCTGAGACCGCCCTCTGCTGGACACAGGCAGAGACACAGACAGAGCTGAGACCGCCCTCTGCTGGACACACGCAGAGACACAGACAGAGCTGAGACTGCCCTCTGCTGGACACACGCAGAGACACAGACAGAGATGAGACTGACCTCTGCTGGACACAAGCAGAGACACAGACAGAGCTGAGACCGCTCTCTGCTGGACACAGGCAGAGACACAGACAGAGCTGAGACCGCCCTCTGCTGGACACAAGCAGAGACACAGACAGAGCTGAGACCGCCCTCTGCTGGACACAAGCAGAGACACAGACAGAGCTGAGACTGACCTCTGCTGGACACAGGCAGAGACACAGACAGAGCTGAGACCGCCCTCTGCTGGACACACGCAGAGACACAGACAGAGCTGAGACCACCCTCTGCTGGACACAAGCAGAGACACAGACAGAGCTGAGACCGACCTCTGCTGGACACACGCAGAGACACAGACAGAGCTGAGACCGACCTCTGCTGGACACACGCAGAGACACAGACCGCTCTCTGCTGGACACAAGCAGAGACACAGACAGAGCTGAGACCGCCCTCTGCTGGACACATGCAGAGACATGGACAGAGCTGAGACCGCCCTCTGCTGGACACACGCAGAGACACAGACAGTGCTGAGACCGCCCTCTGCTGGACACACGCAGAGACACAGACAGAGCTGAGACCGCCCTCTGCTGGACAAAGAATAGACACGGACAGAGCTGAGACCGCCCTCTGCTGGTCACACGCAGAGACACGGACAGAGCTGAGACCGACCTCTGCTGGACACACGAATAGACACGGACAGAGCTGAGACCACCCTCTGCTGGACACACGCAGAGACACAGACAGAGCTGAGACCGACCTCTGCTGGACACACGCAGAGACACAGACAGAGCTGAGACCGACCTCTGCTGGACACACGCAGAGACACAGACCGCTCTCTGCTGGACACAAGCAGAGACACAGACAGAGCTGAGACCGCCCTCTGCTGGACACATGCAGAGACATGGACAGAGCTGAGACCGCCATCTGCTGGACACACGCAGAGACACGGACAGAGCTGAGAGTGCCCTCTGCTGGACACACGCAGAGACACGGACAGTGCTGAGACCGCCCTCTGCTGGACACACGCAGAGACACGGACAGAGCTGAGACCGCCCTCTGCTGGACACACGAATAGACACGGACAGAGCTGAGACCGCCCTCTGCTGGTCACACGCAGAGACACGGACAGAGCTGAGACCGACCTCTGCTGGACACACGAATAGACACGGACAGAGCTGAGACCGCCCTCTGCTGGACACACGAATAGACACAGACAGAGCTGAGACCGCCCTCTGCTGGACACAGGCAGAGACACGGACAGAGCTGAGACCGCCCTCTGCTGGTCACATGCAGAGACACGGACAGAGCTGAGACTGACCTCTGCTGGACACAAGCAGAGACACAGACAGAGCTGAGACCGCTCTCTGCTGGACACACGCAGAGACACAGACAGAGCTGAGACTGACCTCTGCTGGACACAGGCAGAGACACAGACAGAGCTGAGACCGCCCTCTGCTGGACACACGCAGAGACACAGACAGAGCTGAGACCACCCTCTGCTGGACACAAGCAAAGACACAGACAGAGCTGAGACTGACCTCTGCTGGACACAGGCAGAGACACAGACAGAGCTGAGACCGCCCTCTGCTGGACACACGCAGAGACACAGACAGAGCTGAGACTGACCTCTGCTGGACACACGCAGAGACAAAGACAGAGCTGAGACCGCTCTCTGCTGGACACAAGCAGAGACACAGACAGAGCTGAGACCGCCCTCTGCTGGACACATGCAGAGACATGGACAGAGCTGAGACCGCCCTCTGCTGGACACACGCAGAGACACGGACAGAGCTGAGACCGCCCTCTGCTGGACACACGCAGAGACACGGACAGAGCTGAGACCGCCCTCTGCTGGACACACGCAGAGACACGGACAGAGCTGAGACCGCCCTCTGCTGGACACACGAATAGACACGGACAGAGCTGAGACCGCCCTCTGCTGGTCACATGCAGAGACACGGACAGTGCTGAGACTGCCCTTTGCTGGACACACGCAGAGACACGGACAGAGCTGAGACCGCCCTCTGCTGGACACATGAATAGACACGGACAGAGCTGAGACCGCCCTCTGCTGGACACAGGCAGAGACACGGACAGAGCTGAGACCGCCCTCTGCTGGTCACACGCAGAGACACGGACAGAGCTGAGACCGCCCTCTGCTGGTCACACGCAGAGACACGGACAGTGCTGAGACTGCCCTTTGCTGGACACACGCAGAGACACGGACAGAGCTGAGACCGCCCTCTGCTGGACACACGAATAGACACGGACAGAGCTGAGACCGCCCTCTGCTGGACACAGGCAGAGACACGGACAGAGCTGAGACCGCCCTCTGCTGGTCACACGCAGAGACACGGACAGAGCTGAGACCGCCCTCTGCTGGTCACACGAATAGACACGGACAGAGCTGAGACCGCCCTCTGCTGGACACAGGCAGAGACACAGACAGAGCTGAGACCACCCTCTGCTGGACACACGCAGAGACACAGACAGTGCTGAGACCGCCCTCTGCTGGACACAGGCAGAGCTGAGACCGCCCTCTGCTGGACACACGCAGGGACACAGACAGAGCTGAGACCGCCCTCTGCTGGACACAGGCAGAGACACAGACAGAGCTGAGATGGCCCTCTGCTGGACACACGCAGAGACACAGACAGAGCTAAGACCGCCCTCTGCTGGACACACGCAGAGACACAGACAGTGCTGAGACCGCCCTCTGCTGGACACAGGCAGCGACACAGACAGAGCTGAGACCGCCCTCTGCTGGACACACGCAGAGACACAGACAGTGCTGAGACCGCCCTCTGCTGGACACACGTAGAGACACAGACAGTGCTGAGACCGCCCTCTGCTGGACAAAGGCAGCGACACGGACAGAGCTGAGACCGCCCTCTGCTGGACACAGGCAGAGACACGGAAAGAGCTGAGACCGCCCTCTGCTGGACACAGGCAGAGACACAGACAGTGCTGAGACCGCCCTCTGCTGGACACAGGCAGAGACACGGAAAGAGCTGAGACCGCCCTCTGCTGGACACACGAATAGACACGGACAGAGCTGAGACCGCCCTCTGCTGGACACACGCAGAGACACGGACAGAGCTGAGACCGCCCTCTGCTGGTCACATGCAGAGACACGGACAGTGCTGAGACTGCCCTTTGCTGGACACACGCAGAGACACGGACAGAGCTGAGACCGCCCTCTGCTGGACACATGAATAGACACGGACAGAGCTGAGACCGCCCTCTGCTGGACACAGGCAGAGACACGGACAGAGCTGAGACCGCCCTCTGCTGGTCACACGCAGAGACACGGACAGAGCTGAGACCGCCCTCTGCTGGACACACGCAGAGACACGGACAGAGCTGAGACCGCCCTCTGCTGGTCACACGCAGAGACACGGACAGAGCTGAGACTGCCCTTTGCTGGACACACGCAGAGACACGGACAGAGCTGAGACCGCCCTCTGCTGGACACACGAATAGACACGGACAGAGCTGAGACCGCCCTCTGCTGGACACACGCAGAGACACGGACAGAGCTGAGACCACCCTCTGCTGGACACACGCAGAGACACAGACAGAGCTGAGACCGCCCTCTGCTGGACACACGCAGAGACACGGACAGAGCTGAGACCGCCCTCTGCTGGACACACGCAGAGACACAGACAGAGCTGAGACCACCCTCTGCTGGACACACGCAGAGACACAGACAGAGCTGAGACCGCCCTCTGCTGGACACACGCAGAGACACGGACAGAGCTGAGACCGCCCTCTGCTGGTCACACGCAGAGACACAGACAGAGCTGAGACCGCCCTCTGCTGGACACACGCAGAGACACAGACAGAGCTGAGATGCAGTGTATTACTTGTCAAAAAAAATGAGACTCTTACGATTCTGGGGTACGGCACCCGTCCAAAAGAGTAGATCTCCCACAGAAGAACACCATAACTCCACACGTCGGATTTCGTAGAAAACTTCTGCAAAAACACAAGAGTAAAATATATCAATGCCATGAAACTACTACTGTGGAGATTCACAATTTAGAAGAGCAACTGGGAAAAACTAGAGCAAAAGCGAATCATTCACATGCTTGGATAAACCCTGCAGGAAAGTCACTCTTCCAGACCCGAGCTTCGAATTTAATCTGAAGCTTTTCTTGAAATACAGAAACCAGTACCTTCTCTCGCAGCGCCTCGGGCGACGTCCATTTGATGGGCAGCTTGGCCGTGTCCTGAGTGGACGAAGCCTCCTTGGTCAGTCCGAAGTCGCTGACTTTGGCGATGTTATCATCGGACACCAGCACATTACGAGCCGCCAGATCTCTGTGCACGAAGTTATTGGCCTCCAGATACTCCATGGCCTCGCAGACGTCCCTGAGACACAAACACGCTAAAGATCCTGACATACAGACACACAGCTGACAGACAGACACGTATAGATTTACTCACAGAGAGAACTTGAGCAGACACTCGCCTCCCAACACGGTCCGGCCCCGAGAGCGCAGGTAATCCACCAGACTGCCCTGTTACACACACACACACACACACACACACACACACAGACAGAGACACACAGAGACAGACACACACACACACAGACACACACAGAGACACACACACACACACACACACACAGACACACACACACACAGACACACAAACAGAGACAGACACACACACACACACACACACACACACACACACACAGACACACACAATAAACCGTGCTTCTCAGATTGCTTTTATTGAACAGGCTGCTGCAGAAGTTTAACCAGGATTTGAGGATTTCTCAAAATCATTCATAAGACAGAGATAGACATTTCTAAACAATGCAGTTTTTAGTAAGCAAATGAAAATGAAAATACAAATTTATTTTATTTGTTTACATTATTTATTTATTATTTTTAAAGCATGTCACATTTCATGTTCGGGTCATTTTGTATGGTAAGCTATGTATGGAGCACCATTAGTGCCAAAAACACTTTGTTAAATTATCTATGAAGCTACATTAGTGTCAAAAATGTTTGCAAAATATATTCCATCTTTTCTTCATACCTCGCACACTTTAGGACTGAATTCTGTTGATGAACATGAATATGCTGTTTATTGACAAACTATTGCAGCAGGAAAACGTTTAACATCCGAAAGTGAAAGCTTGTAAAATGAAGTTAATTTGTTCAAAAACCTTTCAGGGTAATTATAGTTGTTTTGTTACAAAATATTGATAGGTTACATAAATTTGGACCGATTTTTAGCAATCATGAGTTACATATTTCATACATTCCAATGTGCTTAACATAAGTAATTCTCAGATAATATAAAAATTTCATACAATTATATGTTTATTAATATATAATATTAGTTATATATTACAATGTAAGTCGCTTTGGATAAAAGCGCCTGCTAAATGCATATATTTAAATTTAATTTAATATATATAAACATTTTTTAATTAATAAAACAAGGCTAAATGAAATAAAAACATGTTAATAACATGGTAGCATTGAAATCTTTTTTTAACTATTACTTATTATAAACTAGGCAGAAATGGACTAGGACTTTTATTTTGCAAAGTTAATGCTTTTATACTTCAAGCTGCAAAATTAAAGAGACAGAACACAAAAAGCATTATAAAAACGATACAGAGAACTCGGGTCACGTTTCATCAACAGTAGATTGGCATAAAAGAGCTCACGATACAACTTCTGACAGCAACATTGAGAGAAACACCACTGACCTTAGTCATGTATTCAGTCACGATGCACAAACTGCCTTGTTCCTCCAAGATCACCCCTAATAACTGCACCAGGTTAGTGTGTCTCAGCTGACTGCAACACACACACACACAAGATGTAAAGCGCTGCTGCTTCAGTCCACGAAGAGTTCATCTGGAGATATTACTGACCTTATTCTGACCTTTATTTTACAAAATCACTCAAGATTTGACACGAGAAACAGCAGCTGGATGTCTTTTTGTGAAGTAAAGGTGAAAGTCTTTTTGATCATCTGTACTCACGTCATGACTGAAGCTTCTGCGAGGAAGGCCTGAGCCGTGGCGTCGTGTTTGATGCACTTCACTGCCACCTTCGTCCCTCGGTAATCTCCCAGCATCACGTCTGAACACACACACACACACACACACACAGGGATTACACACAGATTCCTCGTCCTCAAACACAGCGTAACTCAGCTCTTCACACACCTCCGAACTCTCCTTTGCCGATGGTCTGAATGATTTTGAGATCTTTACTTTTGAGAGCCCATCCACCTGTGGAGACAAACATAGAGATCAAACCCTTTCACTTCAGCTTTATTTCCCAAAGTTAAGAATTTAGTTTCTAGGACAGATTGCATGGGGTTCTACTTATCAAACAACTTATAAAACATTTTTGTTAACTGAAATGAAGCGGAAATAAAGCATATATCTCAGATGAACTTTTGTTTGGTTTTAAAAGTTGGAGCACTTAAACGAGTAACTGGAAATAAAATAAAAACTAAAACTGAACTAATCAGTGAATATTAAATTAAACCTAAAGAGAAGTATTTAAAAAAAAATACATTTGATGAAAGCACATGAAATTGCTAAACATTTAGTAAGTACAAATACTAAAGTAAAAAGTTGCTTCTATATATAAACGGATGAAAATGATAACTATAATAGAAAATAATAAAATAATTACTAACTGGAAATAAACTAAATAGAAACTAAAATGGGACTAGAACTAAAAATATAGAACTTGTTTTATAATGAATTAAACCCAAATAGTAACTTTGAGAAGAAAAAAAAAGCACAATAACAAAATTACTAATATTTTTATTAAAATTAAATTAAAAACTGAAAAACAAAGCTACTTCAAAATTAATAAAAACTATAATAGTATGTGAATAATACTAAAATAAATTATTAACTGGAAATAAATGAAATGAATAAAAAAGGAAACTCAACTAATGAATTATTATTAAATTAAACCTAAATGCACAAAAAAACCAGGAGCACAAAACCAGTCATAATGTTCAAATGAAGTTCTTAGCAATGCATATTACTAATCAAAAATTAAGTTTTTATATATTTACTGTAGAACATTTACTAAATCTCTTCATGGAACATGATCTTTATTTATTATCCTAATGATCTCTGGCATAAAAGAGAAAATATTTCATTTTGACCCATACAATGCATTGTTGGCTATTGATACAAATATACCCAGAGACTTAAGACTGCTTTTGTGTCACATATAGTAATATCTCATAAACAAAAACTAATAAAACTGACAAAAGCACATAACAAAATCAGAACTATAATTAAATTGAAACCTGAAAGTATAAATAAAAAACTACTTCAGAATATAAACGAATCTATAATAGTATTATTACAGCAAAAACAGCACAGGTCATGATGAAGCTCAGTGAGACACTCACTCCTGGAGAACTCGTCCTGCGCCGCCACCGTCCCCTCCATCAGCTTGGGTTTAATGAGGCGTGTGCACAGACCATCAGCATCTTTGGTGTAGTGCTGCGCACACACACACACACACTTATGCATTTAGCAGACATTTTTTATACAAAGCGACTTACAGTGCATTCAGGCTATACATTATGTGTGTTCCCTGGGAATTGAACCCATGACCTTTTGCGCTCCTAACAGAATGCTCTACCACTGAGCCACAGGAACACATGCATGCATGCATTAAAGGGTTAGTTCACCCAAAAATGAAAATTATGTCATTAATGACTCACCCGCATGTCGTTCCAAACCCGTGAGACCTCCGTTTATCTTCTGAACACAGTTTAATATATTTTAGATTTAGTCCGAGAGCTCTCAGTCCCTCCATTGAAGCTGTGTGTACGGTATACTGTCCATGTCCAGAAAGGTAAGAAAAACATCTTCAAAGTAGTCCATGTGACATCAGAGGGTCAGTTAGAATATTTTGAAGCATCGAAATACATTTTGGTCCAAAAATAGCAAAAACTACGACTTTATTCAGCATTGTCTTCTCTTCCGTGTCTGTTGTGTGAGAGAGTTCAAAACAAAGCAGTTTGTGATATCCGGTTCACGAACGAATCATTCGATGTAACCGGATCTTTTTGAACCTGTTCACCAAATCGAACTGAATCGTTTTAATCGGTTCGCTTCTCTAATACGCATTAATCCACAAATGACTTAAGCTGTTAACTTTTTTAACGTGGCTGACACTCCCTCTGAGTTCAAACAAACCAATATCCCGGAGTAATTCATTTACTCAAACAGTGACTGACTGAACTGATGTGAAGAGAGAGATGAACGCCGAGCCAGATAATGACTCGTTCACGAGGATAAACGGGGTCTTACGGGTTTGGAACGACATGAGGGTGAGTTATTAATGACATAATTTAGCAAATTGGGCGAACTAACCCTTTAATATGCATCATCACTTGTTTCACACAGAAACGGTCCTGAACTGTGCTCAGGGGTCGGAGCAGCTGTCAGAGCACTTCCTGTGAACATGTGAGAGAGGAAACACACAGAGCCTGAGGGAGGAGCAGAGCATGCTGGGATAGAGGTCACATTCATCTCACGGCGCTCTGCTGATGCTTGTCTTTCTCATGTCTTTCTAAGTTGATGAAGAATTCGTTTTCATGCCACCAACAACAAACATCCAGGAGCAAAAAGAATTACATAAACACTTCAAACCAATGAGCAATGATCAATGAATCACACGCTCTCACATCACTACAACTCAATCTACAGGTTTTTTTGCATAATTTTATGATATTTGTTAAATATTTCTGACTTTTTGTCATTTTTTATGATTTTGTAAAAAATTATTTTTTTTTGAAAAGTTACAAATAAAACAAACAAACATTTTAAGTAGTTTTTTTTGTGATAATTTTAAATATTTGTTAAATATTTGTATAATGATTTTGTAAAAAAAAAAAATAAAAATTCTATTCATTTAAAACAACAAAAAAAGGTTACAAAAAGTTTTTATAAAAAAAAAATAATATATATATATATATATACATACATCTTTTTTACTTTGCTCTCATTATTAATTGAGTTTCACAGAAACAATAGCCACTAGAGGGCAGAAATCTCATTCGAGAGCAAACACACACACACACAGACACACACACAGACACACACACACACACACACACACACACACACACACACACACACACACACACACACACACACACACACACACACACACACAGGTCTGCTCTTGTCTACAGTGGTTTCACAAGATGTGTGTGTGACGTTGATTCATGAGCAGCTTGTTATGACACGCCATCGAGAGAAACAAGACTAGAGAATGTGAGGAATGCCTCGAGACACACACACCCTTCACTACACACACACACACACACCTCCACCAGCTGCATGAGGTTGTCGAAGTACTCCTCCTCGTCGATGGACAGTCTGCCGGTGTGGTAGATGATGCGGTAGTGCTCCACCTTGCCGTCGCAGCTCACACACAGCGTGTAGTCTCCGGGGTAGTTTGTGCTCTCTCGCACCAGGAACAGCCCGGTCTCCGGAGGATACAGCAGCCGCTCCACCTGCTCACGCGTGATCTTACCGTGAAACCACCTGACAAACAGAGCAATCAGTCCAACTCATTTACTCACCTGGCCTTTATGAGATCATACAGTACGTACAGTACAGAGAGACTTCAGAGGAGGCAGACATCGCGCGACTCAAACATGTCAAAGTCAATGAAGTTCAGTTCACATCATCGTTCTATTTCAATAAAATATGATAATTGCTACTATTGTTGACTAACACTATAAAAAAATTTAAAAATAAATAAAATGCATTAAAATCTAAAAAAATTAAAATAAATAAAATTAGAAATGCATCCTTGGCAACTAACTGAAATTAAATAAGTTTAAGTTATAGCACTAAAGTAACTAAAACAAATAAAAATGTAGCTACATGCAAAAAAAAAAAGATTAAATTAATTATCTATAATTTTTTATGGACACACACATATATATATATATATATATATATATATATATATGCATAAAAAGAAAATGAATAAATAAAATGTGCATTTGACAGTTAAAATGCTTCAGTATTGACTGCCACACATAACTGCTCTTCACTTCCTGCATTAATGCTGTTTGAAGTGATGACATCACAGCTCTGCCGGGACACGCTGACGCATCACTGTTTCACTTCAGCATTTCACTAAATTACTGAGAAACCCCGTGAGTAATGATCATCAAGAGTTAAAGTGTCTGAAACGGTCTGTTGTGAAGCGGAAAACGATGTCAGAGATCGAGTACTGAAATCAAATCATGCGAACAGAGTGACAGAATGATGATTGTTCAATCTAATCGGGTTAGAAAAGAACAATGTTTGGGAAGAATCTGCAAACGCAGAGGATTGTGGGTCATGAGCTCTGTGCTGAACACAACCTTCATCCAAAAATGCAGAAAAACTGACATTGGGAATGTACTTGTGCTTCCTCAATCATCCACCGCTTTACTCTGAAAATATATTTCAAGAACTGAGACACACACAGCCTCCATAACGATTTTTTTGGGCCTGTAGGAAACTAATAAGATGATCATACATGCGTGTATGTGTGTTTGTGAGCAAGTGTGTGTATACATGGCATACTCCTAAATATACTCTCCAGTGTTGGTCTTTCTGTAAAGACTATTAAATGGTTTGCCAACTATTTTTAGGGCGAACACAGTGTGTGCTTTTAAAAGACTGTACTTGATCTGTTTTGTAACTTTCCAAAGGTGTCCCTCAGGGGTCTGTTCTGGGACCCCTTTTATTGTCCTTGTATATAAATAATTAATGCGATAACATTCCATCTGTATACAGACGACACTGCTATTTACTGCTGTGCTCCGTCAGCTTCAGAGGCACTTCACTATTTGATATTCTTCAGTTCCGTTTCTGTCAACTTAAGCTGGATTTAAACCGATGAAACTAGTTGACATTTTCTTTTGCTGTAAATTCTTACGTTGTACCAAGTCAAAAAAGGGAACAAAAATAGAATATGGTGTAAGTTCTAAGAACATAGGCTTCCCATTTGATAGTCAGTTAACTTTTAAGTTACATATTGATAAATTAATTTCAAAACGTATGAAGTTAAAATTGCGGTTTTACTACAGAAACAGACTCCAGCTCTGCTATGCTTTCATTCTCAAGATCTTACACAATAAAAGCCACCATCAGCCAAACCAAGGGAAACACAGACAACCATTACCCAGAATTCAGCAGGGCTTGAGTCCTCTGTGATTGACCTGGAGCTACTGATCTGAAAACAGACAGACTAAAGAATAAAGATCATGAACTCACGGCATCAGGCTGAGTTTTCCTCCAGATTTGACGCCTTCTCTCTTCTGGACGTAGTTTGCTGGAATCATTCCCTCTCGGCCAACAGAGTTCTTCGCTTTGTACCAGTTTGGGTCCTGAATCAATAAATCAATTAATCGATCAATCACTGGAGAACATGAGCATGACAACATGCCTGATAGAGCTGAAATTATAACTGAAGATGTCTGTTGGATTTTGATGATGATTCAATATATACATGTCAACATTTATGACAAAACCACTGCAACAGAGATAATGCTAAATTTTGTTTCACCAGTGTAAACTATTATATATAATGTGATTTGGGTTTCATATTAATATGAGTTAATATAATGGCTTACCTAAGGGTCTCTAGTTAAGCTACACTTGATACAAAATGCATCAGTTTGAGTATTGTAATAAAAATAAAAAACTTAGAACCTATTAAACTGGGTTTAATGGAATTACATCGGTTACCAGTTCATCAAAGGATTGATTTTAAGATACTTTTTATTTGTTTATAAAACATATAACACAATATTGTATTCTTAATATTTGTTTTATGCTTGTGAAGCACCTTTGGGTCGCATTCCATGTATGAAAATTTTTATATAAATAAATTATACATATATATAATTTATTTATATAGTATAAAGTATTTTAAACTACTAAACTCACATTAAATTTTTTTTTTAAATATTTTAATAATATCTATAAAACTTCAATTAATATTAAAAAAATGATATAGAATTATTCATACATTTTTCTTACAACCATATACACAAAAATAGCACTTTCAGTTTAATATTTTAGAGGAAATCAACAATTTTCAGAGAAGTTTAAAAGATGACCATCAATGACATTTCTGATAAACAGTATTTAGTAAATGCCAGACGTGTCACTGTGTCCTTCAGGACGTTTGGAGATACCTTGGTCACGCCGATGATGGTCAGCAGGTCTCCTTTGCAGAAGGGCAGGTCCTGTTCTGTGCTGCCCTGGAAGTTATACTTGGCCACACACTCGGTGCCCGGCGGC
>NW_026775009.1:170000-177458 GCF_963082965.1 Carassius carassius
TGTGTTTTCAGCAGATGTGAATAATAAAGCTGAACTCCAGACACACTGAACACTAAATAATTAAACAAGCTACAACATTTCTCTCACACACACACACACACACACACACACACACACACACACACACACATCTGAGCTCTGCATGCCTCAGACACTCGGGACAAAACACGATAAAGATCAGAAACACAGACTGGATTAACAACATCTGAACTGGAGCTTCAAGATGAAGAGGTCAGAGAAAGAATGCGTTTCTCCGTCCCGAGAGACTTCAAATAAAGACGGAGGACAGTCTCTCTACAATCTGCACGAAAACTCATCAGACACCTCGAGTTAAAGGAACAGTTCATCTGAAAATTCACATTAGCTGAAAGGCCATCCCAGATCAGGATGAATTTGTTTCAATTGCATTGCATTGCATCAGTGTCTCAGCAGTGAATGGGTGCCATCAGAATGAGAGCTGATAAAAACATCACAATAATCCACAGCAGTGACGGTTATCTCCAGCTGATTCATCTCAGGACATTTGAATCGAGCAGCTCCGCATGAACACGCTTCAGTGCAAAGGAGCAGAAAACATGACATCATCGCTGGAAATAAAACACTGACGCGCTCAGTGCAGGTGCTCGCGATTCTACTTCCTGTTCACACACCTGTGACGATCCCGCTTCTGCTTTCAGCTTGTGATCAGAAACACAAGAACGACACAAACCACCCTACTGACACAAAACCAGGACAAGATCCCTGCAAAACTAGTGTGAAACCAGCACAAATCGAAAGTTGTTATAACGGCGTTTCATGCATGAGATGCGAGCGCAACAGTCGAACACATAGAAACAATGGAAAACCGGATATTTTCCGTGCATCATTTCTGAACATATAATATGCATAAGACAAGACGTAGCGGTGGTCATGCATCTTTTTTGCAAAGTGCTTTGTTTAACACTTACATCATGTTCACAACATCATGTGTGATGCAACTGGAATAGAAATTTCTTTAACTAGACGGTTGATAAAGAAAAAGTTATTTGAATCATGTTCTAGTTACATTTTTTTTTTAAAGTTGACTACTTAAAAATCAAGAATCGGTCAACATGATCGCCATATCGCCCAACACTATGCTACAGCGAAACAGTGTAAACTTCAGTGTCTTCCTCTATATTATAGAGAGTTCTAGCTGGTTCCACTCTTTACATACAGTATTAATAACAGCCGATCTGAATTTGGTTCAATCATTCAAGGACCCTCTATTAGTAAAGAGCATGCAAAGCAGAACTTTGAGAGCGTGATGATGCTGCGTTTGGTTCTCAACTAAAGAATAACTCTTAAACTTATTTCAATTTGAACTCCTCAGAATCAGCACAGATTTCTACCATCACCAGAACAACACGACACAAGACAGATCCAAAGTGCACAATAATAAAACACCCACAGATCCACTAGAAGCTCGGCGTCTGCTCAAAGGTTGGATGAAGTCACTCTCACTCCGGCCTGAATGTGCTTTATCAGATCAACACTGCAGGAACGTTTCTATTCACTAATGCCTATTTACTAAAAGTTCTTTAAGGAACCGAAAATGATCGCTGTCAAAACACCCTTCTGGAGCCTTATTTTTTGAGAGCTCACATTAATCTGAAAAGATTTTGAATATTTCATTTTTTAAAACACTCTCTGCTCATAGTGGTATTTCCAAGCACCAAACAAAAATGACATGCATTTATCATCTAAAAAGCACAGCAGAACTGTAAATTTAATTATAATAATTATATATATATATATATATATATATATATATATATATATATATATAGCCTACACAAAAAAACTACCAAAAAAACATACAAAATGCTCTTCAAGTGTTTAATTGGATTTATTTGTGTCTGTAGAGTTTTAATTGCAATTTGAGTAAATTGTTCCAGTCATCTTTGCAGGAATGGAGATTTTACAAAGTAACATTTATCTTAAAATATTCAATACTACAACACAAAAGCAATGTTTTAATTTTTATCTTTAATCTTGTGAAAATTAAATGTTGTTTAGGTGGAGGTTTTAATAAGCCATAATGGTGTTTCCAGTACTTCAATCACAATCACTTTTTGCTGGATGCAATGAACACAGTCTTCATCAGATGGTCTTGTGGTGATGCAACTTTTTAGCCACCAACTAACCACAAGCAACACAACACTGTCTTCGTCTTCAAAACCACATCTATTGCTTTAACATTTCAAAACCGAGCTTGCAAAATAACAGTGTTTGCACATCTTTCTCTGCATCTAATATAAATGCCATTCAGACATTTGAAGTGTGATTTAAACATCCCAACACTTCCTGTGGCTGACCAAACAATTTCTGAGCATCAGCAGTAAAAAATGAAAAGCTAACGCATGTGAATGACCTGAACGCACCCGATCCGACTGTGATCCAGCTGTCAATCACACGGAGTGCTGAAGGCCGCAGGGAAAACTAATGAAGTATAATTAATGCAACCATCAGAGTCTCTCTGAAAACACGGGAGCTCCACAAACAGATCAGAACTATCAAAAGAAAGTCTTGCTTTCAAACACGTCTGAGATTAAAACAGTGAAGCTACAGAAGATCAGATCCACAGATCATTGGGTTTTTACCGTCATGACTCCTCCAACAACAACTCAAATCAATCCATCTGATTAGATTACACTCACAAAATTTATTCACAACCAACTATATATATTTGCATAATATATAGGTTTGCCTGTGAGTATCTGATGCATCCCTGGTCAGTATTTCTTGTATTTTTTTATTAGTTAATATCTCTACTTTATTCACCTGTAGTGTCCTGCCTTAAATATTAATTTTCTCAGAGCCTGAAAAAAGCACACTTTGGTTGGACATGGCTGTGGAAACCCTGCTTAATGAGCAAGTGTCTCCTCCAGCCAGCCGCCAATCAGAAGCGTGCATTTCCAAAAAGCTCGTCCCAGAATCCTCCTGCACGTCCAGGTCGGGGGTCGTCCGGTGGCAAACGCAACAGACGGTCTCCTCGCATGATGCTGTCTGGCTCTTTAAACTCCTGAGGCCATGTTGGTTCCACAACATGCTCATTAGCACTGACGGCACATTAATTAAACATGGTACTACAGCATTATTCCTTACAGTATCTTGGAGTGCAATGCAAATATCATGCCATATTAACATCCTGGTTTATTTATGATGAATTCTGGTAAATTTGAACACTGTTTTGCCATTGCAATGATTGGGTAAAATAAAAAAGTCCCAATTATCCTGAATTAAACATACTATAATATGGCAAGATTATAGGCGGCACAGCATAATAAAAAAAACATGCTTTTGGACAGATACCAGAGTAATATCATGATAAAATCATTTTGCATGGGAATGCCATGATGCATGTCTATGACAACCACTCAGAAATATCGAAGTACCACAGTGTACTATAGTAAACGATGAATGCAGTCAACTCGAATAAAACAAGCAGATGCAACAGCAAAATCAGCTCAACACGAAGAGAAATCAGAGCTTCATATGTATGTGTTTAAGTGCATGCATGACTAATGAATTATATGCATTAGTGTGATCAGAGCTGTTTAGAGAACCACGCCTGCTGATCTCTACATGCACCTCAGCTGTGATTTATTTCACGCGCTTTGGTCTTCATACGCAATGAGCAGAAATGCAGTGTGTGAAATCACAAGTGCACGAGCACACAGCGACCATAGGGAAGAACATACCAGCATACGATCAGTGTAAAATCGGATCGGACGAGGGATGCATTGACCGTCTCGATGACCGGAGACTCACCCAGCGAATATCGCGCACGAGTCTGGTTCTCTTCTGCTGGTTCAGGCTCCGGTTTGTTCCGAGCATCCAGCTGTTGTTGTGGGTTCGAGATCAGACAGTCCGAAGCGGGCCTGTGGATGAAGAGGAAATTAAATGAGATGAAAACGTCGCTGCGCTTCGACGCGGCGCTCGAGCTTGCGCTTCCACTCCGGTTCACTGCAGTCGACGTCGTGACGTCACGAACGACACGCGCTGCTCTCAACTGCATTCTCTTTCGTGCAATCGTTTAAATCGATTTATAAACTATGAATTCTGCCCAGTAAAGTAAACTCATATATGCAACTTGTAGGACTTTTATGTAAGAAACTCTGGAAAAATAGTCCCATAAATAAATAACAATAAAAATACACGTACATTTTATGGTTTGTATCCAGAAACCATATTTAATTCATTCTGGATTTAGTCCTTCAGTCAGTTTTTTTATGCTAAAAATTAGATTTAACTCTGCTTTGGCTAAATAAAATACACAAATAAAAACATTGCAACGGTTTGTGACATCCAAAGAAAACTAATATTAATAAGTATAACAATATAATGTGTATTTACATGAAAAATAAATAATTTATTTCAGAAAGCATTGATTAAATTACTTAAAATTAATGCTACAGCTACACTGAGATTCGTTGTACATTCATAGCTAATGAATTAGTAAATTAATTGTATTTATTTATTTGTCTTGTATTTTATACTCACTGCAATATGTTAATATATATATTTTTAAATATTATTTATATTATATTATTTTTATTTTTATGTTATAATACTGTGGTTATACACTTATAATCTTATAATTTAATAATAATAAAAAAGCTATTCATAAAACAGGTGCATTTTAAATCATTCTCAATCTAAATATATTTGTTTTATATATTTAATATTCGTTGGTTTTTGCCATTAAATTAATAAGCCAATCAGAGGCTCGTTTATCACGTGACGCTGACCGGACGCGGAAGCAGCGCTGGAGTGGAATCCCTCGACTTTCAAACAAAGCACTCTTGGGCTTCCAGCGCCGCCTCTGCGCATGCGCGAAAGCTCCGCGTCGAGAGGCTCTGCGTCACTTAAACGCTTCGAATCTGAGAAATCGATCACTTTCACCACACGATGGAGTTCAGAGACGCACAGCTCCACAGTGGCCGCTCAATAAAAATAAATGATTTGTTCAGTTAGATCACGGATTGACATTGAAGAGCCTTGCGCCCCCTGCTGGTGACAGAGAGGAACAGCAGCAGCGACTCTTGTGATTTATTACATTCAAACACATCTGGAACAGAATCAAACTCCAGGAGTGAGGTCAAGATTAGACCAGACCCCAGAATCAGACCAATTCCAGACCACATAAGACCAGGTCAATCCACGAACCGGTTCATAGGGAACATTTATTCAGTATCCAATTCAAAAGCTCAACACTTTTCATCTTTCCCTGAACAATGTCTAAATTATGTTTTTGTGCTAATGGTTTGAGATCATTATTAAAGACCAGATAACTTTGATCAAATGTTAGCTGTACGCCGAGATCATGTTCTGAGGCTTTGCACACAGAGTCTGAAAACAACTGCAAAATAGGATTTATTCACAAAATACAGCAGCACAAGACTTCAGAAACACTGAGACTCAAAAGAGCTTTGCCATAAGAATCAAATCAAAGAGCTTCTCTACTTCAGTACACAATAAATACAGGAATATGTCTCCATTCTCAGAATAATGCAGAACACAGTTACTTGACATAATTAAATATATCTGAAATCTGAATAGACAGACTTTCTTTAGTATAAAGTCAAGTCTAATTTTACAACCACTAGGATTTTTTATTTTATTTTATTATACATATTTTTTTTGCATTGTGACTTTCTTTCTTTCTTTTTATGTTTTAATCAAGTTTACCTACAAATTCCATTACTGTAATGTAAATTAGAAAATGTAATAATAATAATAATAATAATTATATGAAATTTAAACTGTTAAGTATGTGTTAACTTTCCAGACATTTTTACTATGAAAAAAATTAGCTTAATTGACATTTGATATACACATATTTATATATAATTATCATATATATTAACTGTTTAAACTGTTTGAAACTCGTGTCAATTACAACAGCTTCAAACTGTCCAGCAGAGGGCATCACTGCACTAATGAACAATCAATGCATATAATTAATTATATTTATCTAATTTCATAGGTTAAATTATAAGCATAAGTTATATAAAATATATAGGGCTGTTGAGCATTTAATTATTTTTTTTAAGCAAGAAGAGCATTGATTAGACTTTACAAAGACTTTGGTAGTTTTAAAAATAAATATTTTGATTCAATATTGCATAAATAATTAAATTACGTTGGTATTCATGTTTTTATTAATATTCCTGAAATATGAAATTATAATACACAATATAATGATACTCTAATTATGAACATAAAAGTGGCAGTAGGTGGCAGTAAATCACTGTCTTAATAAGTGAGTCAACTGAATCATTTAGTATTCAGCGATTGAGTCACTGAATCACCGACTCACCGATTCATTCAAATAACTGATTCATGCAGAATTAAGCAAGGGACTGTGTTTGTGAATGAGTCACTGAATCACTGACTCACTTGATTCATTCAAATAACTGATTCATGCAGAATTAAGCAAGGGACTGTGTTTGTGAATGAGTCACTGAATCACTGACTCACTTGATTCATTCAAATAACTGATTCATGCAGAATTAAGCAAGGGACTGTGTTTGTGAATGAGTCACTGAATCACTGACTCACTTGATTCATTCAAATAACTGATTCATGCAGAATTAAGCAAGGGACTGTGTTTGTGAATGAGTCACTGAATCACTGACTCACTTGATTCATTCAAGAAACTGAAGATGCAGCAGCTTTATTATTAAAGACTCGAAACTCAAAAAAACACTGACGACTCGATTAAGACTCGGGTTCCTGGTTTTATTGAGTCATCATTGAACGTTATTCTAGAGAAATTGTCAATTTAATATACACCCTATATTTTTCCGAATTCAATATCTTGGTTTACTCAAAAATACATCATACTAGAGGTCAAATGAATTCAATACATAAAAATAAAAAATAAGAAAATAAAGCATGCACTTCACTGGAAAATCTCTCAAAGAGTGTGCTTGACAAATATACTGATAATGAAAACAGAAAAAAATTGACACACCTAGGCACCAAAAATACGAAATAAAAAAAATTATAATAATCTGTTATTATTTATAAAATACAAAAAAATTATAATCTGCTATTATTTATAAAAAATAAAAAAAAAATCATATAAATCTATAATATGTTATTATTTAGGAGCCTATGCTGATTTTTTCATTTTCAAACAAAATAAATTAACAATTACTTTTACATTTATATTTAGTTAAAGTTTTAAGTTAAAGTTTTAGCATTTCTTTCTGTCATCTTTATTATTTTCTTTAAAAAATATCAAAGTTGTGTCTGTTTATGTTAGACCTGAGCTGATATGAATTAACAATAAGCAGCTGTATTTTTATAAACTTACATTAACAAAGATGATTAAATCCTGTAAAAGGTGTGTTGCTCATTGTTAGGTAATGCATCACTAATAGAAGCTTATTGTAAAAAGTCAGATCATTGTAAGTATAACAGAATGAG
>NW_026775010.1:0-2000 GCF_963082965.1 Carassius carassius
GCTCTTAGACAATGAGTACATGTGTGTTTGTGTGTAATCATGTGTTGAGATCATTTGGCTGCGTGACAGATGATTTTCAGCATGTCTGCTCACTCTGAGAATAACAAAACAGTAGTTTCCTCTTCACTTAAGTGCCTTTCCAGCTTGGCTTTAAAGAATTTATTAAATGTCTGTTCTCTGATTGTTTTAGGTAATTTCAAATACTTGAATGATTTCAGTCATTATGCTGTCTTAATAAAGCATTATTAATTCATTATTTTCTAGTCTGACAGATTCATCAAACAAATCACCCTCTATAAATGATTTAACCTGTTAACCAGCACCCCCTATTATGGGACTCACAGCTGAAAATTATCTAACCTAGATATGTATTAGTTTCAAGATGGCACATAAATTTAGTTTGTACAAGGCAGCCAGCGATGAATCATTTGTTTTATTATGGTAGATATGCAAAGATGACAGCTGCTACAATGTTGTTTTTCAAATAGATATTTATGTATATAATTATTTGTCCAAAATATGCTTCAGCTGTACAAGCTGGATGGGACACCTTTAGTACTCACAGTAGTAAATTTGGTTCATTACATAAACTCATATTTGAACATGAGATGAAGTTTATGAGATTTTTTCCTGCCTTTTCAGCTAGAGTTTTTTTTTTCTCTATCTGCAGAAGGATTTAGTTCATTAAAGCAATTTGACTTCCATAGAGTTTGAATGAACTAAGCAGACAGTATTCAATAAAATCATCTATGCGGAGCCAGGGCTGTTTTGTTTTGGATAATTGGTAAAGATTTGATCTACTTTTTTTCTATCTTTCATCCATCCATCCAACCACAACCATTCATCCCTCCATCCATCCATCCTCAGGGCTTTTATTTTTTTCCATCTATCTATCTGTCTAAAAGGCTTTTTGAACTTTACCATCCATCCATCCTCAAGGCTTTTTTTTCATTCATTCACCCATCCATAAATCCATCCATCTTCATCCATTTTTTTCATTCATCCATCCATCCATCCATCTATCTATCCATCCACAAGGCTTTTCTATCTTTCATCCATCCTTCCATCTATCTATCTATTAGTCTATCTACAAGGCTTTTTAAACTTTTTTCTATCTTTCATCCATCCGTCCGTCCATCCATCCTCAAGGCTTTTTTTTCTTTCATCCGTCCGTCCGTCCATCCATCCATCCATCCATTAATTAATCCACTAATGTATTAATCTACAAGGCTTTTTAAAAAAATATATCTTTCAAAGCCTTGACAAATCAATAGCATCCGCATTTAACTGTATGCACACGTACACACATCAGCACTGACTAATACTAACACTCAAAGGACCCCACACCAGTAAACTCCTGAATATTAATAGACTCAGAAAACTGATATTTGCAAAACCGTACAGAGCAGTTAAGCAGCAAAAGTATTAGAAGCACAGTCCATCAAATATACATTAATTTGATGAGTGGAGAGTTCAGTTCGACCCAGCTGTTTGAGATTTAGGTTTCTCTGCAGGGTTCTGACCGTCTGCTCCACTGCATGGACAGATGTGACCACAGCATGATCCACAGAGAGACTGCCGTCTTTACACTTCTCTTTCTGTGTCACACATGCATGGTACATTTTTAATTCAATGACATCCAAGGGGTCATACTATGAGCAATCAAATGTTCTATTTTCTTTAGACATAAAAGCATTCATTATACTATGAAAAAATATTTTATATACTATACACTATGTAACGAAACTAACTTGAAATAATGGCTTGTTTTATATTAACTTTCAGATGTTTTTTATGTCTCTGCTATGATGTAATACAGCAGTTCATTACAATTGTTTATAGTTTGTTTTCTTATAGATCTTATAGTTTTTAGACGTTCATTTATAAAACTGTAACAAAATCAGTCATAGATTCTCATGAAATAATTGTGTGTGTGTGTGTGTGTGTGTGTGTGTGTGTGTGTGTGTGTGTGTGTGTGTGTGTGTGTGTGTGTGTGTGTG
>NW_026775011.1:0-67000 GCF_963082965.1 Carassius carassius
ATCTTGGGTTTCTTTGGAATGGGGATTATGGTGGAGCGTTTGAAGCAGGAAGGCACTTCACACAACTCCAGAGATCTGTTGAAGATCTGTGAAAAGATGGGGGCCAGCTGGTCAGCACAGATTTTCAGACAGGCTGGTGTAACGCCATCTGGGCCTATGGCTTTTCTTCTTTTGTTTTTCTTGAAGACCTGGCGCACATCATCTTCACAGATTTGAAGATCAGGAGGTATGGAGAGGGGGATTGCAGGAGGTGTTAATGGTTGTGTAGGGAGATGGTCAGAGTGGGTGTTGGGGGTTTCAAATCTACAATAAAACTCATTCAGGTCTTTAGCAAGTCGTTGATTAGCCTCAGTGCAAAGGGATGGCCTGATTGTACAAGACGCTGTCCCCATTTCTGTAGGCATCCTCTTTGGCCTGACGGAGCTGTCTGAGTTTTACTGTAAACCATGGCTTATCATTGTTGAATGTTAAATAAGTCCTGGTAGGAATGCATATATCCTCACAGAAACTAATATAGGATGTTACAGTCTCTGTGAGTTCGTCCAGATCGGTGGTAGCAGCTTCAAAAACACTCCAGACAGTGATGTCAAAACAAGATTGTAAATCCTGCTCTGTTTCGCTGGTCCATCTCTTCACAGTCTTTACTACAGGTTTAGCAGATTTAAGTTTCTGCTTGTAGGTCGGTATAAGATGAACCAGACAGTGATCAGAACGTCCCAAAGCTGCTCGTGGAACAGAGTGATATGCATCCTTTATTGTGGTGTAACAGTGATCCAGTATATTACTGTCTCTGGTGGGACAGGTAACATGCTGTCTGTATTTTGGCAGTTCACGGGAGAGATTGGCTTTATTAAAGTTGGTTGCAACTTTAATAAATAAAGTTGGTAATAAAGTTGGTTAATGTTGGTTGCAGTCCGCTATTAAATAAGAGAAGAAGCCAAGAGGGAACTTTGGTGATTTTTGGAACTTTGGCCTATGTTATGGTTTTGGATTTTGTTTTATTTGACTTGTTCTTTTGCATTTATGCCTCAATATTGGATTACATTTCCAACCATGCACTTTGTTTTACACACTGACATTATTGATGAACACAGACACATCATGATTTCCTTTAATTGTTTTCGTTTTATTTAGTGGTATTTTTTTTTTCTTGCGCTTAATATTTGGTTTGCGTGTGTCCTTTTGTCTTTGTTGCTTCCCTTGAGCCAGGGTTCGTAACACACTGCACTTCAGTGTAAATCATGCAGAACAATGGAGGGTATACTGACAATACACACAGTGTGGTGTGAGAGAAAGTGCTGATGGTGTCTGTTCCTCTGTACTGTGTAAAATGAGTATTGAAATGGTTTGAAATATTTCAGATTTGATTATGCATCAACATTTTTGAAAAACATTAAATGTGATAAAAATCAAATTTTAGGCATCGACTACCGAAGTGTAGAAGTAGTTTCAGATGTTTTTTTCTTTTGGATATTAGTGGAAATGCTGATCAGTTCTGTTTGTGTAACAAACTGTTACTTTTTAAAATGTCAGTTTATTTTTATTTTTTTAATCCTTTTGGTTGAGTTCACAAACTCTTCTCTGCGTTGCAGCTGTCTGTCATCCTTCATTCAGCATTCAAACTGCATGTCACGTTCGGTTACGACTCTCTCTCTCACTCTGTCTGCCTGGGGTCAGAGGTCATTTCTGCCCAGCATTTTCAAATATATGGTTAATGATACACACATTTTAAGCTTAGCTCTTCATCTATACTGCAAGCCCAGGCCCACAATTCTAAGACAACCTGGCAGCTGGTGATAAATGTGCTTAACAGCAGGATAAATTAGCCCATGTGTTGGTCATTCACGGTGTATTGTGAAAGTGACTTGGAATTTTTTTTTTTTGGCCACACAACAAATTATTATGGGCCCATGAAAGTTGTGTGAAAATTATTTGAAACAAATGCTGTTTTGAAAAAAATCTGTATTGTAAAAAGCACAATATAAATAAAGGGTATAAAATAAACAAATTATCAAAATTGCACTGGCACTAACAAAAGAAAGAATGAGATGAAATAGATTAAGGAAAATTATATTTAGTGAAAACAAACAACAACAAAAAAACTGTACAATAGAATGTAATAGTCTGTCTGGGTAGGTTATCAGACATCCAGCCACTCCAGCTCCACTTCCTCCCCACGAAAAGACCTCTTTTTTATGCTGTGGTTGAAACGGATCTTCTCATCTTTGAGAATGTCCTTTGTAGCCTGAAAGAGCAGGACGTGCCTGTCTCCTTCTTGAAGCTTCACTATGCAGTGACGTGGCTGCACATTGAACTTCTTCTTGGAGTTTGTAATCCATCTCCCTGTGCTTTCCAGAGACGGGTGGCACTCACAGGGGAAGGTCTCCGCATCGATGCAGACTTCCTCACTGCCATGTTTAAAGAAAAACAGGTGGCCCAGCTCGCCCTGCCTCTCTGCCATCTCCCTGCCCTCAGCACCTGTGATCACCTTTCCATGCAAATCACACAGGATGGAGCCCTTCCTGAAGGCCTTGGTTGCAACAACTCCTGTGGTCAAAAACAACAATATATATATATATATATATATATATATATATATATATATATATATATATATATATATATATATAATTTTTTTTTTTTTTTTTTTTTTTTTTTCACTTCAGTAAGTACACATGTGTAACAGGAATTATGTCGCTACATTTGGTCATTAATGTGCTGTTCATGATGTTGTTGTTGTTGTTGTTATTATATTATTATTTTTTAATGGATATTACTGTGCTCATAAGACATTTGTGCATACCCTTCTGCTCCCCAAAATCCTTCACAGCCAGACCAGTCCATTTCTGACTGGTCACCCCCCTGATGATGGCCGGGTCACTCTGCACCTGTGCTCTGCTGAGTGGCCTCCACTTTGCCATGATGTCCTCTGGGCGGGGATGATTGGCCGTCCACCCCTCTGTCTCTATGATTTTAGCCACCTTCGATGCAGTTGGGGCATATCTTGAGCATTTTGCTGTCAAAGAGAGAACATTTAAATTAAAATGCAGGTTCACACACGAGTTCTAAATGTTTCTGTTGGAGTAGATCTAATCATTGGCCAAGAAAGTATCTAAACTTACACAAAAGATGTTTCTCCCGCTTGCTGTACTGCAGAGCTCTCCACTTGTCATAAAAGACTCTGTCGGTGGGGAACCCAGCTTTTGCTCTCTGGGTTTTGTTGGGTGGGTGGCCAGTGATTCCTACAGGGAAGGCCTGTAGGAAATCGTCAAAGTCTGGTGTTGGGCTGCCCGCCTCTTCCACTCGCCTTCTCTTCTTTGCCTGGGCACCCTCTTCACCAGAGTCATCAGAAGAGGAGCTGCAACATTAAAAAGGTTTCACGGTTACACACTGACAAACTGACGGATGAGTGTTGTGAGACATTATAATTATATACCGCGTCAGGGAGCTGAGCAGGTTTGCGGTTGCCACCACACTGTCCAGGGTCATCATTCGGTAGTGCTGATTTGCCACTGCCGTCGAATGGGCCATGTAGTGTGCGACAGACCCCTTCTGCTCATCTGAGAAGTTTGCAGCCACATCTGTCTTCACGGTCCTGCGTATCTGCTGGCTTTTGATGTTGGGCAGTTTGTAGCTGCAATTGGGCAGAAATATCAGATGAAACTCCCACACTTGAATTATATAATTTTCTAGAGGCTGATTTGTTTAATAAATGCACAAACCTGTTATTAGTTGAATTCTAATCCAACAGATATTTTTGGACTTATGGACTGCTGTTAATACTTACTGTGTGTGCAGACGAGAGAGGTCATTGGTTGCACTCCTGATCTTCGTGCCCGATGATGAAACAAACAGCCTGTTTCCATGATCTACATCTGGCCGGATGCAGTAAGGGCGGATCCAGGTGTAGTATGCGTCCAGCATCTGCAGAGACAAACAAAAAAAATCTGTTAATATCTGTTGGTTCATTGCTGGTGTTACTGTATTTCATGGTAAGGCAATTTAGCCTGTACAAAGTGTACTTACTGCTGCCTCCTCCATTGTTAGGTCAAACACAGCGATCTGCATTGTCGCAGTCTTGTGTTCGCTCACAGCCACACGCACCTTTCCCACAGATTTTTTCCTTTCATCCCACTCTGCTGTCTGAAAAAAAAAAAAAAACACACCGAGTGAATAACTGAGATAAATGTCCTAATATAATCGGTTTAGGCTGATGCCCCCACAAAAACTGAGGTCTTATCACTTACTGTTATTCCCTCCACCACTCCTGGTCTCTGGAAGTGACCGAGGATCAGGATTGCTTCACAGTAGTAGCGGAAGATGGTCTTTTCATCTGAAGCCACGTGGTCACCTTCCAGCAGCCTCCCATAAACGAACAGCATGTCTTTCTTGGCCTTTCGGAGGACTGCCTGGCACTCCTGAAGCCTCTTCTCACCCTCAAGGAACCGTAGATACCTAGAATGACATACAAGACAACAATGTTGCGGAGAATTACACCCATGTCTGTAGCACATAACAGCAGATGTACAGCCAGCATATAAGTAGTATCAACATGGAGAAAGTCATGAAAGAAAACAAAATGCAAGGCAGATTAGCAACTGACCTGGTTTTACAAGTGACGTTGCTGTTCCACTTGGCCACTGGCTTTCTGAGGAAAGTGAGGAGGTCGATGTAGGCTTGGCACTTCCTGTAGAAGTCAGCATCTGCTGCACCCAAGTTGAGGTGGGTCTTCAGATACGTTACAAACCTGATCATGTTCTTGATGTAGTTCAGTATGGTGGCCGGGCCCATGTCAGCGAGCCGTAGTTGGGTGAGGTAGTCCTTGGTTTCAGTGGACTTTAGCAGGAAGTCTAAGCGGACTTCATCCCCACTTGGCTGGATGTATCTCAGCATCCTGGAGACGTTGTCTACCTGTGATAAAGAAAAAGAGAAGTGTGAGATGATGGAGTGAGAAGAAAAGCCACACACAGACACCCCTAATAAAGCTGTGTTTTATCTGAGTTCCCTTTTATGGAACGCAATGGCTGTTCTACATGTGCTGTGCTACTATATATTAAAAAATTTCCCGGTTACAGAGAGCAATACGGAATAAAAAGAAACCCAAATGGGATGCATCTTACCTCCTGCTGGCAGTTTGGGACCTGCAGGGTGTTGATCAAATAGCCCTTGAAGTCCGTCAACATGGGCTCTTCTGCAGGGAATTTTTCATAGAGCCCCTTGTTCATCATTTTGACCCGGACACTTGTGCTGGGCTGCGCTTGATCTCTGGAAAAAATAAAATAAAATACAAACAGATGAAAATGAGCTCAAAGCAACCTTACAGTTTGTTCACAGTTTCTGCACTGATGTGTGTGAGGTCTAGAACAAACCTCTGCCATGTTCGGTCACTTGGATCAGTGGTGCTGCCTTCAGAGCTGCTGTCCTCCGCCACCAAGACACCACTAGCCGCTTGAGAGCTGACACCGGATGTGGGAACGGCAGCTGTGCTGGTGGATGTCTCTTCGGGTTCCAGGTCTGCCTGGTTAGGAGCATTGGCCACGAAAAACTTTCTTTGGCGCAGCTCTTCCAGAAGAGCCAGCCTAGATGGTCTGTGGGGGTAACGTTTAACCATCTCCTTGTAGTCCCAGTTTCTGGCTTCCCGTGTCCACACCTTGGTGGACTCCTTGGCCCTCTTTGCCTCCTCCAGCCGTTCTTTGGGTGTACTTTTTTTCATGCAGACCCTGCTCAGATGCGTCGTCAGCATTTCCTGTGGTTTTTCACACAGCAGGCAGTGAACAATGCGACGGTCAGATTTCTGGCTGTGAGAGAAAAGCAGACACACCAAAAATTACAAATGTGAAAATGAATGAAGACAGAGCATTCTTAAGACAGAGGCCTGATGTGGCCCTTAACCAGCAAAACTTATCATAGAAAGCTACTGTAATGCTACCAGAACCAGTTTTTCTGCCTTCTTTAGACAAAGGCCTGGTGTGTGCTAAAGTGACTGACCAATTCACACCTGACCCTTGACCTATTTTAATTTTTGGAATGAGAAACAAGTCTTACTTTAAAGAGATAATACACTGTAAAAAAAAATTGAATTGACTTAAAATTATAAGGCAACTTGATGCACAGCTTTGAGTTTACTCAACTATAGAGTTTAACTCTAGAGATGTTATAGTCGAGTAAACTAAAAAAAGAAAAAGCTGAGCAGCAAGTTGCCTTATAATTGTAGGTTAAGTTAACTTTTCTTTTTTTACGGTGTAGAAAAACAAAGAATAAAACCTATCCTTTAGTTTTTCACAATTTCCTCAACATAAGTTTTATCATGTTTTTATCCATACTATGTCAACTGGCATATAACAATAACAGGCAATAAACAGCAAATAACAAATAGGCAAATAACTGCATATAACAATAACATGGAAAAAAGATTTGATCAGACACAACACAAGTAGGAAAAATCAACTAGCGAAAGGAAATGTGAACTTACTTGTCGGATTCTGATGCCATTTTCCCAAAAATTCAAGATGTCCTTGCAAAGTCAAAAGGTGATATCTGTAATCTGATTTGAAAACACAGTGAATGTGTGATTTACTCTCTGCAGTATGTATACAGCACCAGTTGTGTGATGTCATCGTCAAGCAGACCAATCAGGTTGATTGCTATTGTTTATCGGGTGGGAGGATCTGGAAAATGCTCTGGTGAGTTTTATCAAAGATAAAGTTTCACATTAATCCTTGTTAGTAAAAGTTTATATAGGAGGTAATAGTTTGTAAAACTTGTTCATAACTTTGGACAAGAAAATGTGCATTGTCCCTTTTAAATTAAAATAAAATAAATAATAAAAAGAATGGGCAATCAAAGGTAACATTACAAGTATCAAACATTTACCTATATTCAGGTTAATAAAGTTGATATTTCAACCTCATCTGTTTGCTTTGCTTAGAGAAACAAGTTTAATGAATAAACATGTTTGAATGTAGTCTTTTTCTTAACATTTTTTTCAAATGTAATTTATTCAGAGCGTCCAAAAAATAAAGGTTTCTGCTCAGACGTCATTCAGAATAGACACATAACCAACATATATTTAGAAAGCCAGCCTTGAGAGTTTACAGTTCAAGACTCAGAATTAATCAGACTGTTATAAATATTGAGAGATATAAGGTCAAACATAAAACAAATAAGAATGTATTTATTAAATGTATAAAATATTTTTTGAATGTAGGATATCAATTTATAACCACAACTAAAGAGAAGCTACAAGTGCTTCCTTCCCTGACATGGTCTTACAATAGGCTTCATCAAATGCATAAGTTTATAATTTTGTATAAATGCATAATTTTCATCCTCAGATTTGAAATGATTTGGAGAAGTTTTAGAAATGGGCTGATAAGATATTTTATTGCCCTGTAAACAACCATTGATGGCCCAATCATCACAACGATGATGGCCTAATTTTGGTTTAAAATGGCCCATAATTCGTGTAGATGGCCCATTAAAGGGTTTAAAATTGGCTTTAAAACATAAATTACAGAGTAGAATTTCCTCTGCCCCACCAAATATATGTAAATAAGTTATCCTAATAAATTATACTAATTATTTTAAAGACTAATAAACAAAATGTGCATTTTAAAAATAAAATAAAGAATACAAATGAATGAACAATTCGAAAATAAAATGGTTAAAAAAAAAGTAATCCCCTGGGGATAATTTTATCCTGGTCTGAACACAAAAATGAACTTTATACTATTTTATTATCAACATTAATCAAAAGGTTACCTCAAGTATAAAGTCAAATTATTAACACTTTCCCCACCAGCAGTTTATACACGATACCTTACAACTTTATTAAATTGAATATATAATTAACGTTTTTATGCTTGTATTGATTTTCATTTCACCCCCTGTACCTCCTAATAAAAGAAAAGAAAATAAGTTAACCATAAATAAAATAAACCTTTAGGACATCTCATTTTGTATATTGACAAATGGTGTCATAAAGATGCTCCTTTGTTCGTTATAAGACACACAGTTAACCGTTTCAAGAGTTGACCTGCAATGACCCTTGAGTTGGTATTTAAACTAGCCAGTCAGAACTCACATTACACCTTGCCCCCACCAGACTGGAAAGGTGTGAAAGTCAGCCTGTAATCAACACTTTCATTCAGAAGTGTCATTGTGTTTAAAACTGGCTCATTTTCATCCTATAATTGGCCCATTCAGGTCAAAGTTTAAAATGATGTATCAGCTGTTGCAGAAAAACCAGGTGGGACTACAAAGTGGTCAATAAAGGTGATTTGTCCCTTTTAAAATTAAGAATAAAAAGAGTGCAGTTAGGTGGTATGCAATTTATACTGTAAAATAAACTTGGTCAAATTTGGTGAGAGCAGGATAAGGATGCAGCACCTGGGGAGAATCTTATCAGGGTCAGATCTCTTATAGTTTTCGGTATGCATTAACATATCTGATCTCCACAGATGCTGGACGCATACTTCCAGAAGATTCGTCCAGGATATCTGCAGGACAGTGAGGACGACCAGGGCAGATTATTCCTGTCCAAACAAGGGCTGCCAGTTGGCAAAGTCACAAGTGATCTCAGGCGTCTACACGAACAGGAAGTTTTAGCAGAATCATGTACTTATACGAACTGTACAGAGAAATATTAAATTATTAAGTTGATTTGTCTGGCTTATGTACGACATAGCTTAAATATTATTATTTTCTGTAAGAAAAATACACTGAAAGAATTGAGGATTAATCTGAGATTTGTTCTTCATTGCAGGTAAGATTTACCAAGCTTTTCAAGCCAGAAGAGCCCAGAGTACTATGGCATGGTATGTGTCATCATCCAAAACACACAACATTCATATATTTTCTGTTTCCAAGGTCTGTCTAGCTTTTTGTCTGAGTTTGAACATGAAATCTTCTCAAATTTTCAGCTCTTCTTCTGATGAGCCGGCCGATGAGAGGAGAGGTTGGAAACGGAAGAGAGGCAGAGGCGCAGCTGACCAGGATGACAGGGACTTTGGAGCATTTCTCCTGCAGTTTCCAGCGACGGCGAGTAGCAGAAGCAGACCGCTGCTTGTTTTCCACCTGACAGAGTGTTTTATGACCGGTGGAGGTCTGAGCAGTTTGCCAAGCAGGAAGAGCACATGTTGTGTAAGTTGGTGTGCTTTATAATAAAAAAATGAATACATATTTCTATAATCAAAGTAACATAATTCTCATTTTGGACAAGAATATTAATTCAACATTGGTCTTTGACAGCCCAGTGTTTTTTTTTTTTTTAAGTAATTGATTTATAGAAGTGGCAAATTGATAATGTTGTTATTTTTAATAAATAGAAAAAAATATAAAACGGATTAAACATATTGCTAATAGACAATTACATTTAATACATGTTTTGTCTATTCTTAATGAATATTAGCTGATTAGTTAAATGATTTGAAATGAAATGAAATGAAATAAATTTTCAATGGGATGACTTGATGTATAACCAACTGTATTGTTGATTTATAAAGGCTAAAAAAATAATCATTTATATTTCATTGTAGATGGATATACACTAAGTAGACAACAAGTTATCAAACAAGCGCATCAAAGCACATTTTCGCAAATAGACGTCAGTTTTGCCTCACTGATGTGTTACATTTGACTGCTTCAGTCATGGAAAATGAAAGAAAAACACTATAGTTTAAATATTTAATATATTTAATATTCACAGATGAAAGTTTGGTATTTATGAAGTTATGTGCATTTCTTAGAACGAATTCAAGCAGGATATGTCAAGCCTGAGCCTGAGTCTGTGCTTATATTTTCTAAGCTACATGGTATTAAACCATATTTTAGATTTGACACATTTAAAATGTGTGCTGTATTATTTATATTATATTAATTATCCGTTATATTATTCAAAAGAAATTGTGGTTTACTTTGCATCGGAGCATTAAGTGGTAGTGGTAGCCTATTTTAGGGGGATAGGCTACATGGATTAATATGCAAAATGTCAATATTTTTATATATTATGCCTATATTTTAATTTATATTTTAAATATAAATATATTTTTTCCTTTAATAAAACAACATGCATTTTTGTTATTCGTTACCTGTCCTTTATTTTGACATAACTTATTGGGAAAAAGACATTTATCTGTAAACTGATTAAGAAATTGTTGTATGTTTACAGTAGGTGGCCATCCTATCTGGGGCTTACCGCCGCGCGTACCGCTGCGTAACTGTAATTCAGTCGGGTGTTAAAATCATTCGCGAAACTACCGCCAGGTGGCGCAAAGGGACGGATTGCAAAATGAATGTAATTGTAAAATGAGATAAAAGAAGGAAGTAAAACAACAATAACATTATGATATAACATTGTAACATTTATAAAAAAAACATATATTTTTTTTTACAATTTGTTAATTTTTAAAATGTAGGATAGTCTTAGGCTACAGTCTACTAAACACAAATTAAAAGAAGACCTTAACACAACTGATCATATGCATGCTATTTTTATTAAACAGTAAATAAATATAAGGCCTATATATATATAAGCTAAATTTTTTAATTTCATTAAAATTAATTTAATTTAGTTTTCATTTCGGTTCATTCTTGGTTTAAAAAAATCTTCAGGTTCCATATGCAGAGTGAAATGGGAACGGTCCCGCATTTAGCAATAATTAGTATTAACTCTGTTATTATTCTTGATTTTTCAAACTACCAGCATTTTTGAATTATGCCTTATGTGTGACCAAAAATTAAGTATTATTTGTTTCAGCTGTTTGATCATGCTGGTGCCACGCGCCCATATTCACTGGAAACAGCAGTCATTCACCAGACATTCGGCGTTAGCACTTTGACATATTGTTAATTATGATTTTTTTTTTCCTCGATACTGAAACGCACACAGCCTATTTACCTCATGAATAATAGTTAAGCTTCAAATGGGCAACATCACAAATATGGAAACGTTTGATTTTGTAAAATATTTTCTAATAGCCTATTTTTTTCCTCTCACAAACTCTGATTTATTTTTTAGCGCGTTTAAAAAAAACATGCAGAAAACGAAAATAGGTGATTGATCCGTTAAAATGAAACCTATACACGACTCATAGCCTATATTTCTTTCCTCCGACAAATTTATTTTTTAGCGTGTTTAAAAAATAAAAAATAAAGAAAACATTCAGCAAATGAAAATAGGCGATTAATCCGTTAAAATGTGTTACTCTTGGTTAACAGTAATTATAATTATTTTACTTCAGAACAGAGCCTGGGACTAATCTAGGTTATCCATGGTTTTTTTTTTTTTTCATTGCATCTGAAAATGACTTTGTTCATTACATCCACTTCACGGGATCTGGCGCAGATCAGCCTCCCGCGATGCTCAGCTGTGGACGATTTAAAAATGTTTGATTATAAAGCAGTGGTTCTCAACCCGCGGCCCGTCACAAATTCAAATGCGGCTCGCACCACATGCTGAATAATAGTATTTAAATTCAAGTTAAAAAAAGGTTTTAATTGCTTAAATTATTTGTATTAATTAATAATATGTTATCATGTTTATTCTTGTAAAAAATACGTGTTTATTCTTTAGGAAAACAAGGGAAAAAATAAGGGACAATCCGAATATTTTTTTTGCTTTACCTATTTATGTAAGCTACAATTTATCAAATAATAATAATAATAATAATAAAATAATGTCAATAAAAAAAACCATTTGCCTGAGTAATTTTGACCATTATAGAATTGTGACTTTAAAGATTAGTCCTTTAGGTGGTAAAAATACTGTGAAATTAATAATGGCATAACATTTTAGAAATAAACAATGGCATTTCAGAGCATAGCAACTGAAGGTTTATGAAACATTAGCCAATAAAGCATTTTTTTAAACAACGGAACTTAAAGTTGTGAACTAAAATATTATTTCAACCATACAGTGTGAATAAATAAAATGCATAATTTTCATAACATTTCATTATTCATAAAATGCATAACGTTTCTGGTGTTTGGATTTGTACTTCAATATAATGAGCTCCAAGTTTAAGAATAGCCCTGGACTAGTTTCTCTCTCTCTCTCTCTGTTTAACAGCATTAGCTCAATGATATACGTCTTCCTTCCGTTAGAATTTTCCTGCCTTGCTAAATGTTGGGCTCATGCAGGGCCGGCTCGTGCCTATAACTGCAGCCGCCTAGGGCGGAGAGAGAGAAGGCGAGAGAGAGAGAAGGCGAGAGAGAGAAAGAGAGAGATAGAAAGAGAGAGAGAGAATTATTAATTTATTTGTTTGTTTCACATTAGGTATAAATAAAATAAAAGCTATAAATAAATAAAAAAACTTTACATTTCGAATAAAAATTCCCGCACGGCAGCACCCTATTAGTAGGTCTATATGCATGCAAAATACTTTAATGTATATTCAAAAATGTCAAACCGAATAAATTTATCTGGTCATGAGTAATCGCCTCCGTGGAAGAGGGCTTTTCGCTGCTTAGAGACCATGGGCGCATATTTGGATTTTTATATGACATCGCATCTCTCAAAGAAAAGGAGAATAGAATAGCCTAGTTCTTCAGGATTGCTTAGGACTGGAAAAGGCCCTGACTCACGGAGACTCGCGGTATGTTGATGGGCATGAATTGTTTGAAGAGCTGACTGCTTTGGGCAGACGCCTGGTTGCTGGATCTAAACCACTGGATGCGCTTAAATTCATCTGTGAAAAAGGGATGGAAAACAATTTTCCAAATGTTTTTGTAGCATTGAGAGTGCTTCTCACTCTCCCTGTCACTGTGATCTCTGGAGAACGCAGTTTCTCAAAGCTTAAACTGATAAAAATGATCTCCGAAGTACAAGTTAAACTCGAGGACGCAATCAAAGCGTTTGCCGCTGTGAAAGCCTGACGCGCACACTTCTGAAATGTAGGTGTGTGAATGTGTGTATCAGTCAAGAAAACAATCGAAAACTCCAGTTTTGTGAGCTAAAAAGTTGAGTGCACGTTTAGTTTTATTCTGTACACTATCTATTAGCCTATAAACAGAGGTGGGTAGAGTACCCAAAAACTGTACTCAAGTAAAAGTAAAGGTACTTCTAGAAATATTTACTCAAGTAAAAGTAAAATTACTAGTCTTGAATAGTTACTTGAGCAAGAGTAAAAGAGTATTGGATAAAAATTCTACTCAAGTAGTTAGTTACTAGTTACTTTGGGTCATATATACTGAGCCTTTTTTATTTAGATATATAGATAAAATGTATGTAATGTATGTGTGCGTGTAAAAATGTATATATTTCATCAGCCTTTACTCCAATTTATGTAATTTATTATAAAACCCTGTCTGTTTACTTAAGTAACAGATATAGGTGTCATGCCATAACATATTTTTAATACGACTGACTTTATATTAAATGTGAATTTAACATTGAAAGTTAATGTGATATAAATATTGCTACTAATCTTTCATTGTTCAGAAAGAGAGCAAATAACATTTACATTATTAAAGATCATTTTCACTGACAGTCTAGATTTCAATCACTCTCAGAAACTCCCATTAAATCACTGAAACTGTTAACACTGTGAAATCAATATCTTAATTATAGATTTGTACAAACATCTGCACTTTGTTGTTTCTGACGAGAGAATTCGCCAGAAAGAGGTATTCAGTCAGCGAGCGAGTGAAGGAAGCACCGGCATTTTAGCGATGACTCATCTGAACGCCTCTGATTGGCCAATGCTTTAATCAGCTCAAATGAATCATGTGTGATTGGTTATAATGCGTAGCGCTGTAAAAACACATATATCTCTGGCTCAGCACCAGCAAGCGATCACAGATCGGAATTTAGCAGCTGATGATATGACTTGCTGAACGTACTCGCACCGGTGTTATTGTATTAAAATTAATAAAATCTTAATCGTCTATTTTTTGTCTTTTGGAAGCTGCATTCAACTTGACTCCCCTCTGTTATAAGCCACACACGTACAACAAACTAATGTCACAGAGGTATCGTGTACTGTAATCGAATGAGTTGGAAAGATGGGTGTTTCGAGATAAGATTCAGGAGACAGGGCGGGAGTGGAATCTGGTAGGGATACTGGGATTAGAAAGAGAGGGAGAGGAAATAAGAATCACCAGGTAGGCAGTATTTAGAATCTTGAAAGACTCAGGGTTGTGGAATAGAATCTAAAATTGTAAAATGACGTGATTATACATACTCCAGTACAGTAGGTGGCGGTATGCACCTTAACAGAATCAGAATCAGAAAGAGCTTTATTGCCAAGTATGCTTGCGCATACAAGGAATTTGTTTTAGTGACATAAGCTTCCAGTACACAGACAACAACACACACAAAAAAAAAAAAAAAATTACAGGAGAATTACAAATTGGCAAATAAATAAGTGTATAAACAATTGTGCTATAAATGATAATGGAATAGGATTGAGTGAGATGCAGGAATGTTCTAGGATGGAGGGGTAACAAATAAATATAAGGATATTGCACATTTTTGCATAAGCATAAGTTTAAGTGGGAAACATTTAAATGTTCATGAGGTAGATTGCCTGGGGGAAGAAACTATTCTTTTGCCTTGCTGTTCTTGTATTTGCGGCTCTGAGGCGCCGACCAGATGGCAAAAGTTCAAAGATGGGGTGACTTGGATGTGAGGGATCCAGAGTGATTTTCTGAGTCATTTTCCTCACTCTGGATGTGTACAGTTCTTGGAGGGTGGGCAGGGGAGCACCAATAATCCTTTCAGCAGTCCGAACAGTTCTCTGTAGTCTTCTGATGTCTGATTTTGTAGCTGAACCAAACCAGACAGTAATTGAAGTACACAGGACTGACTCAATGACGGCTGAGTAGGTCCTGAGAGATGGTGGTTCCCAGGAATCTGAATGACTCCACTGCAGCCACAGTGCTGTTCATGATGGTGAGTGGGGGGAGTGCAGGGGGGTTTCTCCTGAAGTCCACAGTCATCTCCACTGTTTTGAGCGTGTTCAGCTCCAGGTTGTTAAGACTGCACCAGACAGCCAGCTGCTCAACCTCCTGTCTGTAAGCAGACTCGTCACCGTCCTGGATGAGGCCGATGACTGTAGTGTCGTCTGCAAACTTCAGGAGCTTGACAGAGGGGTCTTTAGAGGTGCAGTCGTTGGTGTACAGGGAGAAGAGCAGAGGGGAGAGAATACATCCCTGAGGGGCACCAGTGTTGGTGGAGCAGCTGTTTGACATCAATTTCCCCAGTCTCACTAACTGTTGCCTATCTGTCAGAAAGCTGGTGATCCACTGACAGATAGAGCTAGGAACAGAGAGCTGGGTCAGTTTGGTCTGGAGGGCTGTTGGGATGATGGTGTTGAAAGCCGAACTAAAGTCCACAAACAGGATCCTCACATAAGTCCCTGTTTTGTCCAGATGTTGCAGGATGAAGTGCAATGCCATGTTGATTGCATCATCCACGGACCTGTTTGCTCGGTACGCAAACTGCAGGGGGTCCAGTAAGGGTCCAGTGATGTCCTTCAGATAATCCAGAACCAGTTTTTCAAACGACTTCATGACGACAGACGTTAGAGCCACAGGTCTGTAGTCGTTAAGTCCTGTTATCTTGGGTTTCTTTGGAATGGGGATTATGGTGGAGCGTTTGAAGCAGGAAGGCACTTCACACAACTCCAGAGATCTGTTGAAGATCTGTGAAAAGATGGGGGCCAGCTGGTCAGCACAGATTTTCAGACAGGCTGGTGTAACGCCATCTGGGCCTGGTGCTTTTCTTCTTTTGTTTTTCTTGAAGACCTGGCGCACATCATCTTCACAGATTTGAAGAGCAGGAGGTATGGAGAGGGGGATTGCAGGAGGTGTTAATGGTTGTGTAGGGAGATGGTCAGAGTGGGTGTTGGGGGTTTCAAATCTACAATAAAACTCATTCAGGTCATTAGCAAGTCGTTGATTAGCCTCAGTGCAAAGGGATGGTGTCTTGTAGTTTGTGATGGCTCTCAGTCCTCTCCAAACTGAAGTAGAGTCGTTGGAAGTAAACTGGTCTTCCAACTTTTTAGCGTAGGTCTTTTTAGCCGCTCTAATCTCTTTGTTCAGTGTGTTTCTGGCCTGATTGTACAAGACCCTGTCCCCATTTCTGTAGGCATCCTCTTTGGCCTGACGGAGCTGTCTGAGTTTTACTGTAAACCATGGCTTATCATTGTTGAATGTTAAATAAGTCCTGGTAGGAATGCATATATCCTCACAGAAACTAATATAGGATGTTACAGTCTCTGTGAGTTCGTCCAGATCGGTGGTAGCAGCTTCAAAAACACTCCAGTCAGTGATGTCAAAACAAGATTGTAAATCCTGCTCTGTTTCGCTGGTCCATCTCTTCACAGTCTTTACTACAGGTTTAGCAGATTTAAGTTTCTGCTTGTAGGTCGGTATAAGATGAACCAGACAGTGATCAGAACGTCCCAAAGCTGCTCGTGGAACAGAGTGATATGCATCCTTTATTGTGGTGTAACAGTGATCCAGTATATTACTGTCTCTGGTGGGACAGGTAACATGTTGTCTGTATTTTGGCAGTTCACGGGAGAGATTGGCTTTATTAAAGTTGGTTGCAACTTTAATAAATAAAGTTGGTAATAAAGTTGGTAATAAAGTTGGTAATAAAGTTGGTTAATGTTGGTTGCAGTCCTCTATTAAATAAGAGAAGAAGCCAAGAGGGAACTTTGGTGATTTTTGGAACTTTGGCCTATGTTATGGTTTTGGATTTTGTTTTATTTGACTTGTTCTTTTGCATTTATGCCTCAATATTGGATTACATTTCCAACCATGCACTTTGTTTTACACACTGACATTATTGATGAACACAGACACATCATGATTTCCTTTAATTGTTTTCGTTTTATTTAGTGGTATTTTTTTTTTCTTGCGCTTAATATTTGGTTTGCGTGTGTCCTTTTGTCTTTGTTGCTTCCCTTGAGCCAGGGTTCGTAACACACTGCACTTCAGTGTAAATCATGCAGAACAATGGAGGGTATACTGACAATACACACAGTGTGGTGTGAGAGAAAGTGCTGATGGTGTCTGTTCCTCTGTACTGTGTAAAATGAGTATTGAAATGGTTTGAAATATTTCAGATTTGATTATGCATCAACATTTTTGAAAAACATTAAATGTGATAAAAATCAAATTTTAGGCATCGACTACCGAAGTGTAGAAGTAGTTTCAGATGTTTTTTTCTTTTGGATATTAGTGGAAATGCTGATCAGTTCTGTTTGTGTAACAAACTGTTACTTTTTAAAATGTCAGTTTATTTTTATTTTTTTAATCCTTTTGGTTGAGTTCACAAACTCTTCTCTGCGTTGCAGCTGTCTGTCCTCCTTCATTCAGCATTCAAACTGCATGTCACGTTCGGTTACGACTCTCTCTCTCACTCTGTCTGCCTGGGGTCAGAGGTCAGAGGTCATTTCTGCCCAGCATTTTCAAATATATGGTTAATGATACACACATTTTAAGCTTAGCTCTTCATCTATACTGCAAGCCCAGGCCCACAATTCTAAGACAACCTGGCAGCTGGTGATAAATGTGCTTAACAGCAGGATAAATTAGCCCATGTGTTGGTCATTCACGGTGTATTGTGAAAGTGACTTGGAATTTTTTTTTTGGCCACACAACAAATTATTATGGGCCCATGAAAGTTGTGTGAAAATTATTTGAAACAAATGCTGTTTTGAAAAAAATCTGTATTGTAAAAAGCACAATATAAATAAAGGGTATAAAATAAACAAATTATCAAAATTGCACTGGCACTAACAAAAGAAAGAATGAGATGAAATAGATTAAGGAAAATTATATTTAGTGAAAACAAACAACAACAAAAAAACTGTACAATAGAATGTAATAGTCTGTCTGGGTAGGTTATCAGACATCCAGCCACTCCAGCTCCACTTCCTCCCCACGAAAAGACCTCTTTTTTATGCTGTGGTTGAAACGGATCTTCTCATCTTTGAGAATGTCCTTTGTAGCCTGAAAGAGCAGGACGTGCCTGTCTCCTTCTTGAAGCTTCACTATGCAGTGGCGTGGCTGCACATTGAACTTCTTCTTGGAGTGTGTAATCCATCTCCCTGTGCTTTCCAGAGACGGGTGGCACTCACAGGGGAAGGTCTCCGCATCGATGCAGACTTCCTCACTGCCATGTTTAAAGAAAAACAGGTGGCCCAGCTCGCCCTGCCTCTCTGCCATCTCCCTGCCCTCAGCACCTGTGATCACCTTTCCATGCAAATCACACAGGATGGAGCCCTTCCTGAAGGCCTTGGTTGCAACAACTCCTGTGGTCAAAAACAACAATATATATATATATATATATATATATATATATATATATATATATAAATTTTTTTTTTTTTTTTTTTTTTTCACTTCAGTAAGTACACATGTGTAACAGGAATTATGTCGCTACATTTGGTCATTAATGTGCTGTTCATGATGTTGTTGTTGTTGTTGTTATTATATTATTATTTTTTAATGGATTTTACTGTGCTCATAAGACATTTGTGCATACCCTTCTGCTCCCCAAAATCCTTCACAGCCAGACCAGTCCATTTCTGACTGGTCACCCCCCTGATGATGGCCGGGTCACTCTGCACCTGTGCTCTGCTGAGTGGCCTCCACTTTGCCATGATGTCCTCTGGGCGGGGATGATTGGCCGTCCACCCCTCTGTCTCTATGATTTTAGCCACCTTCGATGCAGTTGGGGCATATCTTGAGCATTTTGCTGTCAAAGAGAGAACATTTAAATTAAAATGCAGGTTCACACACGAGTTCTAAATGTTTCTGTTGGAGTAGATCTAATCATTGGCCAAGAAAGTATCTAAACTTACACAAAAGATGTTTCTCCCGCTTGCTGTACTGCAGAGCTCTCCACTTGTCATAAAAGACTCTGTCGGTGGGGAACCCAGCTTTTGCTCTCTGGGTTTTGTTGGGTGGGTGGCCAGTGATTCCTACAGGGAAGGCCTGTAGGAAATCGTCAAAGTCTGGTGTTGGGCTGCCCGCCTCTTCCACTCGCCTTCTCTTCTTTGCCTGGGCACCCTCTTCACCAGAGTCATCAGAAGAGGAGCTGCAACATTAAAAAGGTTTCACGGTTACACACTGACAAACTGACGGATGAGTGTTGTGAGACATTATAATTATATACCGCGTCAGGGAGCTGAGCAGGTTTGCGGTTGCCACCACACTGTCCAGGGTCATCATTCGGTAGTGCTGATTTGCCACTGCCGTCGAATGGGCCATGTAGTGTGCGACAGACCCCTTCTGCTCATCTGAGAAGTTTGCAGCCACATCTGTCTTCACGGTCCTGCGTATCTGCTGGCTTTTGATGTTGGGCAGTTTGTAGCTGCAATTGGGCAGAAATATCAGATGAAACTCCCACACTTGAATTATATAATTTTCTAGAGGCTGATTTGTTTAATAAATGCACAAACCTGTTATTAGTTGAATTCTAATCCAACAGATATTTTTGGACTTATGGACTGCTGTTAATACTTACTGTGTGTGCAGACGAGAGAGGTCATTGGTTGCACTCCTGATCTTCGTGCCCGATGATGAAACAAACAGCCTGTTTCCATGATCTACATCTGGCCGGATGCAGTAAGGGCGGATCCAGGTGTAGTATGCGTCCAGCATCTGCAGAGACAAACAAAAAAAATCTGTTAATATCTGTTGGTTCATTGCTGGTGTTACTGTATTTCATGGTAAGGCAATTTAGCCTGTACAAAGTGTACTTACTGCTGCCTCCTCCATTGTTAGGTCAAACACAGCGATCTGCATTGTCGCAGTCTTGTGTTCGCTCACAGCCACACGCACCTTTCCCACAGATTTTTTCCTTTCATCCCACTCTGCTGTCTGAAAAAAAAAAAAAACACACCGAGTGAATAACTGAGATAAATGTCCTAATATAATCGGTTTAGGCTGATGCCCCCACAAAAACTGAGGTCTTATCACTTACTGTTATTCCCTCCACCACTCCTGGTCTCTGGAAGTGACCGAGGATCAGGATTGCTTCACAGTAGTAGCGGAAGATGGTCTTTTCATCTGAAGCCACGTGGTCACCTTCCAGCAGCCTCCCATAAACGAACAGCATGTCTTTCTTGGCCTTTCGGAGGACTGCCTGGCACTCCTGAAGCCTCTTCTCACCCTCAAGGAACCGTAGATACCTAGAATGACATACAAGACAACAATGTTGCGGAGAATTACACCCATGTCTGTAGCACATAACAGCAGATGTACAGCCAGCATATAAGTAGTATCAACATGGAGAAAGTCATGAAAGAAAACAAAATGCAAGGCAGATTAGCAACTGACCTGGTTTTACAAGTGACGTTGCTGTTCCACTTGGCCACTGGCTTTCTGAGGAAAGTGAGGAGGTCGATGTAGGCTTGGCACTTCCTGTAGAAGTCAGCATCTGCTGCACCCAAGTTGAGGTGGGTCTTCAGATACGTTACAAACCTGATCATGTTCTTGATGTAGTTCAGTATGGTGGCCGGGCCCATGTCAGCGAGCCGTAGTTGGGTGAGGTAGTCCTTGGTTTCAGTGGACTTTAGCAGGAAGTCTAAGCGGACTTCATCCCCACTTGGCTGGATGTATCTCAGCATCCTGGAGACGTTGTCTACCTGTGATAAAGAAAAAGAGAAGTTTGAGATGATGGAGTGAGAAGAAAAGCCACACACAGACACCCCTAATAAAGCTGTGTTTTATCTGAGTTCCCTTTTATGGAACGCAATGGCTGTTCTACATGTGCTGTGCTACTATATATTAAAACATTTCCCGGTTACAGAGAGCAATACGGAATAAAAAGAAACCCAAATGGGATGCATCTTACCTCCTGCTGGCAGTTTGGGACCTGCAGGGTGTTGATCAAATAGCCCTTGAAGTCCGTCAACATGGGCTCTTCTGCAGGGAATTTTTCATAGAGCCCCTTGTTCATCATTTTGACCCGGACACTTGTGCTGGGCTGCGCTTGATCTCTGGAAAAAATAAAATAAAATACAAACAGATGAAAATGAGCTCAAAGCAACCTTACAGTTTGTTCACAGTTTCTGCACTGATGTGTGTGAGGTCTAGAACAAACCTCTGCCATGTTCGGTCACTTGGATCAGTGGTGCTGCCTTCAGAGCTGCTGTCCTCCGCCACCAAGACACCACTAGCCGCTTGAGAGCTGACACCGGATGTGGGAACGGCAGCTGTGCTGGTGGATGTCTCTTCGGGTTCCAGGTCTGCCTGGTTAGGAGCATTGGCCACGAAAAACTTTCTTTGGCGCAGCTCTTCCAGAAGAGCCAGCCTAGATGGTCTGTGGGGGTAACGTTTAACCATCTCCTTGTAGTCCCAGTTTCTGGCTTCCCGTGTCCACACCTTGGTGGACTCCTTGGCCCTCTTTGCCTCCTCCAGCCGTTCTTTGGGTGTACTTTTTTTCATGCAGACCCTGCTCAGATGCGTCGTCAGCATTTCCTGTGGTTTTTCACACAGCAGGCAGTGAACAATGCGACGGTCAGATTTCTGGCTGTGAGAGAAAAGCAGACACACCAAAAATTACAAATGTGAAAATGAATGAAGACAGAGCATTCTTAAGACAGAGGCCTGATGTGGCCCTTAACCAGCAAAACTTATCATAGAAAGCTACTGTAATGCTACCAGAACCAGTTTTTCTGCCTTCTTTAGACAAAGGCCTGGTTTGTGCTAAAGTGACTGACCAATTCACACCTGACCCTTGACCTATTTTAATTTTTGGAATGAGAAACAAGTCTTACTTTAAAGAGATAATACACTGTAAAAAAAAATTGAATTGACTTAAAATTATAAGGCAACTTGATGCACAGCTTTGAGTTTACTCAACTATAGAGTTTAACTCTAGAGATGTTATAGTCGAGTAAACTAAAAAAAGAAAAAGCTGAGCAGCAAGTTGCCTTATAATTGTAGGTTAAGTTAACTTTTCTTTTTTTACGGTGTAGAAAAACAAAGAATAAAACCTATCCTTTAGTTTTTCACAATTTCCTCAACATAAGTTTTATCATGTTTTTATCCATACTATGTCAACTGGCATATAACAATAACAGGCAATAAACAGCAAATAACAAATAGGCAAATAACTGCATATAACAATAACATGGAAAAAAGATTTGATCAGACACAACACAAGTAGGAAAAATCAACTAGCGAAAGGAAATGTGAACTTACTTGTCGGATTCTGATGCCATTTTCCCAAAAATTCAAGATGTCCTTGCAAAGTCAAAAGGTGATATCTGTAATCTGATTTGAAAACACAGTGAATGTGTGATTTACTCTCTGCAGTATGTATACAGCACCAGTTGTGTGATGTCATCGTCAAGCAGACCAATCAGGTTGATTGCTATTGTTTATCGGGTGGGAGGAACCAGCATCTGGAAAATGCTCTGGTGAGTTTTATCAAAGATAAAGTTTCACATTAATCCTTGTTAGTAAAAGTTTATATAGGAGGTAATAGTTTGTAAAACTTGTTCATAACTTTGGACAAGAAAATGTGCATTGTCCCTTTTAAATTAAAATAAAATAAATAATAAAAAGAATGGGCAATCAAAGGTAACATTACAAGTATCAAACATTTACCTATATTCAGGTTAATAAAGTTGATATTTCAACCTCATCTGTTTGCTTTGCTTAGAGAAACAAGTTTAATGAATAAACATGTTTGAATGTAGTCTTTTTCTTAACATTTTTTTCAAATGTAATTTATTCAGAGCGTCCAAAAAATAAAGGTTTCTGCTCAGACGTCATTCAGAATAGACACATAACCAACATATATTTAGAAAGCCAGCCTTGAGAGTTTACAGTTCAAGACTCAGAATTAATCAGACTGTTATAAATATTGAGAGATATAAGGTCAAACATAAAACAAATAAGAATGTATTTATTAAATGTATAAAATATTTTTTGAATGTAGGATATCAATTTATAACCACAACTAAAGAGAAGCTACAAGTGCTTCCTTCCCTGACATGGTCTTACAATAGGCTTCATCAAATGCATAAGTTTATAATTTTGTATAAATGCATAATTTTCATCCTCAGATTTGAAATGATTTGGAGAAGTTTTAGAAATGGGCTGATAAGATATTTTATTGCCCTGTAAACAACCATTGATGGCCCAATCATCACAACGATGATGGCCTAATTTTGGTTTAAAATGGCCCATAATTCGTGTAGATGGCCCATTAAAGGGTTTAAAATTGGCTTTAAAACATAAATTACAGAGTAGAATTTCCTCTGCCCCACCAAATATATGTAAATAAGTTATCCTAATAAATTATACTAATTATTTTAAAGACTAATAAACAAAATGTGCATTTTAAAAATAAAATAAAGAATACAAATGAATGAACAATTCGAAAATAAAATGGTTAAAAAAAAAGTAATCCCCTGGGGATAATTTTATCCTGGTCTGAACACAAAAATGAACTTTATACTATTTTATTATCAACATTAATCAAAAGGTTACCTCAAGTATAAAGTCAAATTATTAACACTTTCCCCACCAGCAGTTTATACACGATACCTTACAACTTTATTAAATTGAATATATAATTAACGTTTTTATGCTTGTATTGATTTTCATTTCACCCCCTGTACCTCCTAATAAAAGAAAAGAAAATAAGTTAACCATAAATAAAATAAACCTTTAGGACATCTCATTTTGTATATTGACAAATGGTGTCATAAAGATGCTCCTTTGTTCGTTATAAGACACACAGTTAACCGTTTCAAGAGTTGACCTGCAATGACCCTTGAGTTGGTATTTAAACTAGCCAGTCAGAACTCACATTACACCTTGCCCCCACCAGACTGGAAAGGTGTGAAAGTCAGCCTGTAATCAACACTTTCATTCAGAAGTGTCATTGTGTTTAAAACTGGCTCATTTTCATCCTATAATTGGCCCATTCAGGTCAAAGTTTAAAATGATGTATCAGCTGTTGCAGAAAAACCAGGTGGGACTACAAAGTGGTCAATAAAGGTGATTTGTCCCTTTTAAAATTAAGAATAAAAAGAGTGCAGTTAGGTGGTATGCAATTTATACTGTAAAATAAACTTGGTCAAATTTGGTGAGAGCAGGATAAGGATGCAGCACCTGGGGAGAATCTTATCAGGGTCAGATCTCTTATAGTTTTCGGTATGCATTAACTTCATATCTGATCTCCACAGATGCTGGACGCATACTTCCAGAAGATTCGTCCAGGATATCTGCAGGACAGTGAGGACGACCAGGGCAGATTATTCCTGTCCAAACAAGGGCTGCCAGTTGGCAAAGTCACAAGTGATCTCAGGCGTCTACACGAACAGGAAGTTTTAGCAGAATCATGTACTTATACGAACTGTACAGAGAAATATTAAATTATTAAGTTGATTTGTCTGGCTTATGTACGACATAGCTTAAATATTATTATTTTCTGTAAGAAAAATACACTGAAAGAATTGAGGATTAATCTGAGATTTGTTCTTCATTGCAGGTAAGATTTACCAAGCTTTTCAAGCCAGAAGAGCCCAGAGTACTATGGCATGGTATGTGTCATCATCCAAAACACACAACATTCATATATTTTCTGTTTCCAAGGTCTGTCTAGCTTTTTGTCTGAGTTTGAACATGAAATCTTCTCAAATTTTCAGCTCTTCTTCTGATGAGCCGGCCGATGAGAGGAGAGGTTGGAAACGGAAGAGAGGCAGAGGTGCAGCTGACCAGGATGACAGGGACTTTGGAGCATTTCTCCTGCAGTTTCCAGCGACGGCGAGTAGCAGAAGCAGACCGCTGCTTGTTTTCCACCTGACAGAGTGTTTTATGACCGGTGGAGGTCTGAGCAGTTTGCCAAGCAGGAAGAGCACATGTTGTGTAAGTTGGTGTGCTTTATAATAAAAAAATGAATACATATTTCTATAATCAAAGTAACATAATTCTCATTTTGGACAAGAATATTAATTCAACATTGGTCTTTGACAGCCCAGTGTTTTTTTTTTTTTTTAAGTAATTGATTTATAGAAGTGGCAAATTGATAATGTTGTTATTTTTAATAAATAGAAAAAAATATAAAACGGATTAAACATATTGCTAATAGACAATTACATTTAATACATGTTTTGTCTATTCTTAATGAATATTAGCTGATTAGTTAAATGATTTGAAATGAAATGAAATGAAATAAATTTTCAATGGGATGACTTGATGTATAACCAACTGTATTGTTGATTTATAAAGGCTAAAAAAATAATCATTTATATTTCATTGTAGATGGATATACACTAAGTAGACAACAAGTTATCAAACAAGCGCATCAAAGCACATTTTCGCAAATAGACGTCAGTTTTGCCTCACTGATGTGTTACATTTGACTGCTTCAGTCATGGAAAATGAAAGAAAAACACTATAGTTTAAATATTTAATATATTTAATATTCACAGATGAAAGTTTGGTATTTATGAAGTTATGTGCATTTCTTAGAACGAATTCAAGCAGGATATGTCAAGCCTGAGCCTGAGTCTGTGCTTATATTTTCTAAGCTACATGGTATTAAACCATATTTTAGATTTGACACATTTAAAATGTGTGCTGTATTATTTATATTATATTAATTATCCGTTATATTATTCAAAAGAAATTGTGGTTTACTTTGCATCGGAGCATTAAGTGGTAGTGGTAGCCTATTTTAGGGGGATAGGCTACATGGATTAATATGCAAAATGTCAATATTTTTATATATTATGCCTATATTTTAATTTATATTTTAAATATAAATATATTTTTTCCTTTAATAAAACAACATGCATTTTTGTTATTCGTTACCTGTCCTTTATTTTGACATAACTTATTGGGAAAAAGACATTTATCTGTAAACTGATTAAGAAATTGTTGTATGTTTACAGTAGGTGGCCATCCTATCTGGGGCTTACCGCCGCGCGTACCGCTGCGTAACTGTAATTCAGTCGGGTGTTAAAATCATTCGCGAAACTACCGCCAGGTGGCGCAAAGGGACGGATTGCAAAATGAATGTAATTGTAAAATGAGATAAAAGAAGGAAGTAAAACAACAATAACATTATGATATAACATTGTAACATTTATAAAAAAAACATATATTTTTTTTTACAATTTGTTAATTTTTAAAATGTAGGATAGTCTTAGGCTACAGTCTACTAAACACAAATTAAAAGAAGACCTTAACACAACTGATCATATGCATGCTATTTTTATTAAACAGTAAATAAATATAAGGCCTATATATATATAAGCTAAATTTTTTAATTTCATTAAAATTAATTTCATTTAGTTTTCATTTCGGTTCATTCTTGGTTTAAAAAAATCTTCAGGTTCCATATGCAGAGTGAAATGGGAACGGTCCCGCATTTAGCAATAATTAGTATTAACTCTGTTATTATTCTTGATTTTTCAAACTACCAGCATTTTTGAATTATGCCTTATGTGTGACCAAAAATTAAGTATTATTTGTTTCAGCTGTTTGATCATGCTGGTGCCTCGCGCCCATATTCACTGGAAACAGCAGTCATTCACCAGACATTCCGCGTTAGCACTTTGACATATTGTTAATTATGATTTTTTTTTTCCTCGATACTGAAACGCACACAGCCTATTTACCTCATGAATAATAGTTAAGCTTCAAATGGGCAACATCACAAATATGGAAACGTTTGATTTTGTAAAATATTTTCTAATAGCCTATTTTTTTCCTCTCACAAACTCTGATTTATTTTTTAGCGCGTTTAAAAAAAACATGCAGAAAACGAAAATAGGTGATTGATCCGTTAAAATGAAACCTATACACGACTCATAGCCTATATTTCTTTCCTCCGACAAACTTAATTTATTTTTTAGCGTGTTTAAAAAATAAAAAATAAAGAAAACATTCAGCAAATGAAAATAGGCGATTAATCCGTTAAAATGTGTTACTCTTGGTTAACAGTAATTATAATTATTTTACTTCAGAACAGAGCCTGGGACTAATCTAGGTTATCCATGGTTTTTTTTTTTTCATTGCATCTGAAAATGACTTTGTTCATTACATCCACTTCACGGGATCTGGCGCAGATCAGCCTCCCGCGATGCTCAGCTGTGGACGATTTAAAAATGTTTGATTATAAAGCAGTGGTTCTCAACCCGCGGCCCGTCACGAATTCAAATGCGGCTCGCACCACATGCTGAATAATAGTATTTAAATTCAAGTTAAAAAAAGGTTTTAATTGCTTAAATTATTTGTATTAATTAATAATATGTTATCATGTTTATTCTTGTAAAAAATACGTGTTTATTCTTTAGGAAAACAAGGGAAAAAATAAGGGACAATCCGAATATTTTTTTTGCTTTACCTATTTATGTAAGCTACAATTTATCAAATAATAATAATAATAATAATAAAATAATGTCAATAAAAAAAACCATTTGCCTGAGTAATTTTGACCATTATAGAATTGTGACTTTAAAGATTAGTCCTTTAGGTGGTAAAAATACTGTGAAATTAATAATGGCATAACATTTTAGAAATAAACAATGGCATTTCAGAGCATAGCAACTAAAGGTTTATGAAACATTAGCCAATAAAGCATTTTTTTAAACAACGGAACTTAAAGTTGTGAACTAAAATATTATTTCAACCATACAGTGTGAATAAATAAAATGCATAATTTTCATAACATTTCATTATTCATAAAATGCATAACGTTTCTGGTGTTTGGATTTGTACTTCAATATAATGAGCTCCAAGTTTAAGAATAGCCCTGGACTAGTTTCTCTCTCTCTCTCTCTGTTTAACAGCATTAGCTCAATGATATACGTCTTCCTTCCGTTAGAATTTTCCTGCCTTGCTAAATGTTGGGCTCATGCAGGGCCGGCTCGTGCCTATAACTGCAGCCGCCTAGGGCGGAGAGAGAGAAGGCGAGAGAGAGAGAAGGCGAGAGAGAGAAAGAGAGAGATAGAAAGAGAGAGAGAGAATTATTAATTTATTTGTTTGTTTCACATTAGGTATAAATAAAATAAAAGCTATAAATAAATAAAAAAACTTTACATTTCGAATAAAAATTCCCGTACGGCAGCGCCCTATTAGTAGGTCTATATGCATGCAAAATACTTTAATGTATATTCAAAAATGTCAAACCGAATAAATTTATCTGGTCATGAGTAATCGCCTCCGTGGAAGAGGGCTTTTCGCTGCTTAGAGACCATGGGCGCATATTTGGATTTTTATATGACATCGCATCTCTCAAAGAAAAGGAGAATAGAATAGCCTAGTTCTTCAGGATTGCTTAGGACTGGAAAAGGCCCTGACTCACGGAGACTCGCGGTATGTTGATGGGCATGAATTGTTTGAAGAGCTGACTGCTTTGGGCAGACGCCTGGTTGCTGGATCTAAACCACTGGATGCGCTTAAATTCATCTGTGAAAAAGGGATGGAAAACAATTTTCCAAATGTTTTTGTAGCATTGAGAGTGCTTCTCACTCTCCCTGTCACTGTGATCTCTGGAGAACGCAATTTCTCAAAGCTTAAACTGATAAAAATGATCTCCGAAGTACAAGTTAAACTCGAGGACACAATCAAAGCGTTTGCCGCTGTGAACGCCTGACGCGCACGCTTCTGAAATGTAGGTGTGTGAATGTGTGTATCAGTCAAGAAAACAATCGAAAACTCCAGTTTTGTGAGCTAAAAAGTTGAGTGCACGTTTAGTTTTATTCTGTACACTATCTATTAGCCTATAAACAGAGGTGGGTAGAGTACCCAAAAACTGTACTCAAGTAAAAGTAAAGGTACTTCTAGAAATATTTACTCAAGTAAAAGTAAAATGACTAGTCTTGAATAGTTACTTGAGCAAGAGTAAAAGAGTATTGGATAAAAATTCTACTCAAGTAGTTAGTTACTAGTTACTTTGGGTCATATATACTGAGCCTTTTTTATTTAGATATATAGATAAAATGTATGTAATGTATGTGTGCGTGTAAAAATGTATATATTTCATCAGCCTTTACTCCAATTTATGTAATTTATTATAAAACCCTGTCTGTTTACTTAAGTAACAGATATAGGTGTCATGCCATAACATATTTTTAATACGACTGACTTTATATTAAATGTGAATTTAACATTGAAAGTTAATGTGATATAAATATTGCTACTAATCTTTCATTGTTCAGAAAGAGAGCAAATAACATTTACATTATTAAAGATCATTTTCACTGACAGTCTAGATTTCAATCACTCTCAGAAACTCCCATTAAATCACTGAAACTGTTAACACTGTGAAATCAATATCTTAATTATAGATTTGTACAAACATCTGCACTTTGTTGTTTCTGACGAGAGAATTCGCCAGAAAGAGGTATTCAGTCAGTGAGCGAGTGAAGGAAGCACCGGCATTTTAGCGATGACTCATCTGAACGCCTCTGATTGGCCAATGCTTTAATCAGCTCAAATGAATCATGTGTGATTGGTTATAATGCGCAGCGCTGTAAAAACACATATATCTCTGGCTCAGCACCAGCAAGCGATCACAGATCGGAATTTAGCAGCTGATGATATGACTTGCTGAACGTACTCGCACCGGTGTTATTGTATTAAAATTAATAAAATCTTAATCGTCTATTTTTTGTCTTTTGGAAGCTGCATTCAACTTGACTCCCCTCTGTTATAAGCCACACACGTACAACAAACTAATGTCACAGAGGTATCGTGTACTGTAATCGAATGTAGCCCAAGTTATTACCTGTTAAACAGTAGACAGCACACGTGGTGTTCATCTAATAAGGATCTCCATCGCTAGCAAATAATAGCCTTTGCAGATTTGCTTTCAATTCAGTGCAGTTCCATAGAAACATTTTCAACGCTGCTGATGTTCTTAAACGTTACAACTCTGAGTGAACCACTTCAGACGCTCAGCGCGTACGGCAGGAAACTGAACGACTCATTCAAACTGATTCATGAACAAATTCACTCGTTTGCCAAATGGTTTGATCAAGCCTTTGAACAGAATTGACTCAAAAGAATGAATCATTCGCGAATGGGCATCGCTCATTGCCCAGAGAAAAGTAGACGGCGCGTTTGGAATAAACTGAAGCATTTATAACATTTATTGCATTAAGATAAAGTAATGAGAGTAGCGTCGCCCACAGTAATGAAGTAAAAGTACAGATTTTTCCCCCAAAATTTACTCAAGTAAGAGTATAAAGTACCCATCTTTAAATATACTCCGAAAAGTATTAGTTACCCCAAAAAATTACTCAAGTAAATGTAACGAAGTAAATGTAACGAAGTAAATGTAACTCGTTACTACCCACCTCTGCCTATAAAACAGAATTTATACTTAGCTGTTGCATTGTGTACCCTTTTCACCTTTTTTAAAAACTCTGAAAACATGCTTGCACGTTTTTATTTTAGTGTAATTTCATAGATTAAAAAAAAAATGTTTACATGCATCTTAAGGATCCCTAATTGTGAATGTGAGGGGGGCGGCATGATCGTGCTCTGCCTAGAGCGGCATTTGAGCTTGCGCTGGCCCTGGGCTCATGATCAATAAGTTGTATTCGCCTCAATCTGATTCAGTAAAGTCAAACCGCAGACAGTGAAGCTGCATCACTGAGCGCGGGACTCACTGTGAGGCGGGAACAGAGGATTCCGCTTGGTCTTAAAGCCTCCCGCAAACATCCACGATCACAAATAACAATGATTTTCATAAAATAATGATTAATTATTAATTGATGATTTGTTATTATCATTATGGTCTTGTGAAAATAATACAATTATGAATACAAAGAGTAGTGCTGCTGAGTGCAGGCATGTTTCAGCCCAGTAACACACCGTTCCTCAGAGCCAAAACACAGACCGAATTCTGTTCAGCTGAAGGGGGTTGGGTTTTGGGTAGTTATTCATGGATGTGGGGGTCGAGATAAAGGTGTGAATTGCTCTTTCATATGGACAGTGTCTTATGAGGCTTTCACTTGCTGAACCGGTTTATATACGACTGTTGTTTTGATTATATTCACAGTGCTGGCTCTCTCCGACGAGAGAAATGCAACATTCACAGATTTCACAATTCGTTTTCGTTTCGAAACATTTCAAGCTTTGTAGATATATTGTAGATATATTTTTAATGTACCTATGTGAAACACCACGATATTATGTTAATTAAAAAATTATACATTCATTATCATGAAAAATTAAAGTGATGAGACGACCCTGTCATTAATGCACATTAATAATTTTTGCACAAACACTTGAATATGAGCTTCTTATCACGAGTAAAATTCATGCCAACAACCAACATATTTAGCTTGATCAGAAGGTTGACTGCAAGAGTGCAGCAGGATGTTAAGAGTTTGTCTGTTTCTTTTACTGATTATTTTCGGGTTAAAGCATGATATAAACAGATTCACACTCAATCGCTTTTGCAATAATGCGTTCAAACAAATGTAATCTTACAGTGCTACTATATTATCAGCATGCTATCTGATTTTGAAATCTTGAAGTTAATCGATCTGTTTAGATAAAATAACTGACAAAAATATGCTGTTATTTTCATCACAAACAAAATTTTCACAGCAGAAAGCAGCAATTAAAGATGTAATGCTTACAATGTTATTAGTTTGGCATGTGATAGGCTATAGGGAAAAAAGTTTACACAAAATAGCTTAAGCCACTTTGAAACTCTCCAGTTATTTTTTTCATTATTATTATTTTATATGCTTTGTTTTGTTTCTGGTATCAGTGAGCATGGAGGGGAAGTTGTTGCTGCTCACAGACTCTGCTGCGGAGCGAGAGAGATGTTTCACCCGACGAAATGAAGACGACCGCGGAAGCACAAGCACGGCACATCCGCCGAAAATCAACCTGCAGCAATGCACGTTCATCGACTCGCCAAGCTTTACTTTTGTAGGTCGCATGGCAGTAAATAATTTGATAATATGACCATGCAGTCAATACAGATATTTAATAAAAACATTAAAACAAGCAGGGCTGTAAAATAAAACAATAAAAACTGATGCTTGTTCTGTTTATGATGAAATGTTCTGACACTGTGTTCAGATGATTTGACACTATAGTGTGATCTCATCAAGTTTAGAAACACTTTTTCGCTGTGGGGCACAGATGACAACTTTCGCGTCCGGTGTAGACACAGACAGTGACTGCTCAATTTACAAATAAGTTCTATAAGAAAAAAAAACTAAACCAGTGGCATAACGAGATGGAAAAATAAACTAGAAAAAATATTAACAGGTCCTCCGTCCATGACACTGACTCACTGCGGAGCTGGCAGTTTTAATCTGAACAGCTCTTAAAGCTGAGTGGATGTTAGATGCATGATGGGCTAGTATTAAAAAAAAAAAAAAAAAGGTCTTTCCAGCATTTAGGTATAACAGTACTGTTTTTTTAATCATCTTGTTGCAGTTACAAATTTGACTGCTAAATGAATGATAAAGAACTATATTAAAACTTGTTTTGTAAAATTTCTTCGTCATTTGAATATTGATTTAAAAATCGGTTTAAATCATAAATCAGATTTTTTTTTCTAAAAAAAAAAAAACAGGGATTTTTTTTAGGCCATATGATATTACCCTACTTTAAAAGCAAGTAAAGAAGGTTCCCTTTAATTAGTGAATTAGTGAAGTGACATTCAGCCAAGTATGGTGACCCATACTCAGAATTTGTGCTCTGCATTTAACCCATCCGAAATGCACACACACAGAGCAGTGAACACACACACACACACTGTGAGCACACACCCAGAGCAGTGGGCAGCCATTTATGCTGCAGCACCCGGGGAGCAGTTGGGGGTTCGGTGCCTTGCTCAAGGGCACCTAAGTCGTGGTATTGAAGGTGGAGAGAGAACTGTACATGCACTCCCCCCACCCACAATTCCTGCCGGCCCAGGACTCGAACTCACAACCTTTCGATTGGGAGTCCGACTCTCTAACCATTAGGCCACGACTTCCCTTAATTACTTTAGTTGTCAATTACTAAAGCTTTTCTTTTACATCGTGTGAATGTTGTTGATTATAATGAGAGAACTTGAGTTTAATTGTGAGGAAGTTTTATTAATTCTTTAGAGTTTCAAAGATTTAATCGTGCCGGTTTAATTTTATTCGTTTCTTGTTTTAGGCAAATTAGGCCTAAATAATGGGAACGAAATTATACAGTGCTTCACATTTAAACATGCAACAATTTCTTAATCAGTTTACAGACAAATGTCTTTTTCCCAATAAGTTATGTCAAAATAAAGGACAGGTAACGAATAACAAAAATGCATGTTGTTTTATTAAAGGAAAAAATATATTTATATTTAAAATATAAATTAAAATATAGGCATAATATATTAAAATATTGAAATTTTGCATATTAATCCATGTAGCCTACCCCCCTAAAATAGGCTACCACTTTTAATGCTCGGATGCAAAGTAAACCACAATTTCTTTTGAATAATATAACGCATAATATAATATAAATAATACTGCACACCTTTTAAATGTGTCAAATCTAAAATATGGTTTAATACCATGTAGCTTAGAAAATACTTTGGTGATTTTTGGAACTTTGGCCTATGTTATGGTTTTGGATTTTGTTTTATTTGACTTGTTCTTTTGCATTTATGCCTCAATATTGGATTACATTTCCAACCATGCACTTTGTTTTACACACTGACATTATTGATGAACACAGACACATCATGATTTCCTTTAATTGTTTTCGTTTTATTTAGTGGTATTTTTTTTTTCTTGCGCTTAATATTTGGTTTGCGTGTGTCCTTTTGTCTTTGTTGCTTCCCTTGAGCCAGGGTTCGTAACACACTGCACTTCAGTGTAAATCATGCAGAACAATGGAGGGTATACTGACAATACACACAGTGTGGTGTGAGAGAAAGTGCTGATGGTGTCTGTTCCTCTGTACTGTGTAAAATGAGTATTGAAATGGTTTGAAATATTTCAGATTTGATTATGCATCAACATTTTTGAAAAACATTAAATGTGATAAAAATCAAATTTTAGGCATCGACTACCGAAGTGTAGAAGTAGTTTCAGATGTTTTTTTCTTTTGGATATTAGTGGAAATGCTGATCAGTTCTGTTTGTGTAACAAACTGTTACTTTTTAAAATGTCAGTTTATTTTTATTTTTTTAATCCTTTTGGTTGAGTTCACAAACTCTTCTCTGCGTTGCAGCTGTCTGTCATCCTTCATTCAGCATTCAAACTGCATGTCACGTTCGGTTACGACTCTCTCTCTCACTCTGTCTGCCTGGGGTCAGAGGTCATTTCTGCCCAGCATTTTCAAATATATGGTTAATGATACACACATTTTAAGCTTAGCTCTTCATCTATACTGCAAGCCCAGGCCCACAATTCTAAGACAACCTGGCAGCTGGTGATAAATGTGCTTAACAGCAGGATAAATTAGCCCATGTGTTGGTCATTCACGGTGTATTGTGAAAGTGACTTGGAATTTTTTTTTTTTGGCCACACAACAAATTATTATGGGCCCATGAAAGTTGTGTGAAAATTATTTGAAACAAATGCTGTTTTGAAAAAAATCTGTATTGTAAAAAGCACAATATAAATAAAGGGTATAAAATAAACAAATTATCAAAATTGCACTGGCACTAACAAAAGAAAGAATGAGATGAAATAGATTAAGGAAAATTATATTTAGTGAAAACAAACAACAACAAAAAAACTGTACAATAGAATGTAATAGTCTGTCTGGGTAGGTTATCAGACATCCAGCCACTCCAGCTCCACTTCCTCCCCACGAAAAGACCTCTTTTTTATGCTGTGGTTGAAACGGATCTTCTCATCTTTGAGAATGTCCTTTGTAGCCTGAAAGAGCAGGACGTGCCTGTCTCCTTCTTGAAGCTTCACTATGCAGTGACGTGGCTGCACATTGAACTTCTTCTTGGAGTTTGTAATCCATCTCCCTGTGCTTTCCAGAGACGGGTGGCACTCACAGGGGAAGGTCTCCGCATCGATGCAGACTTCCTCACTGCCATGTTTAAAGAAAAACAGGTGGCCCAGCTCGCCCTGCCTCTCTGCCATCTCCCTGCCCTCAGCACCTGTGATCACCTTTCCATGCAAATCACACAGGATGGAGCCCTTCCTGAAGGCCTTGGTTGCAACAACTCCTGTGGTCAAAAACAACAATATATATATATATATATATATATATATATATATATATATATATATATATATATATAATTTTTTTTTTTTTTTTTTTTTTTTTTTCACTTCAGTAAGTACACATGTGTAACAGGAATTATGTCGCTACATTTGGTCATTAATGTGCTGTTCATGATGTTGTTGTTGTTGTTGTTATTATATTATTATTTTTTAATGGATATTACTGTGCTCATAAGACATTTGTGCATACCCTTCTGCTCCCCAAAATCCTTCACAGCCAGACCAGTCCATTTCTGACTGGTCACCCCCCTGATGATGGCCGGGTCACTCTGCACCTGTGCTCTGCTGAGTGGCCTCCACTTTGCCATGATGTCCTCTGGGCGGGGATGATTGGCCGTCCACCCCTCTGTCTCTATGATTTTAGCCACCTTCGATGCAGTTGGGGCATATCTTGAGCATTTTGCTGTCAAAGAGAGAACATTTAAATTAAAATGCAGGTTCACACACGAGTTCTAAATGTTTCTGTTGGAGTAGATCTAATCATTGGCCAAGAAAGTATCTAAACTTACACAAAAGATGTTTCTCCCGCTTGCTGTACTGCAGAGCTCTCCACTTGTCATAAAAGACTCTGTCGGTGGGGAACCCAGCTTTTGCTCTCTGGGTTTTGTTGGGTGGGTGGCCAGTGATTCCTACAGGGAAGGCCTGTAGGAAATCGTCAAAGTCTGGTGTTGGGCTGCCCGCCTCTTCCACTCGCCTTCTCTTCTTTGCCTGGGCACCCTCTTCACCAGAGTCATCAGAAGAGGAGCTGCAACATTAAAAAGGTTTCACGGTTACACACTGACAAACTGACGGATGAGTGTTGTGAGACATTATAATTATATACCGCGTCAGGGAGCTGAGCAGGTTTGCGGTTGCCACCACACTGTCCAGGGTCATCATTCGGTAGTGCTGATTTGCCACTGCCGTCGAATGGGCCATGTAGTGTGCGACAGACCCCTTCTGCTCATCTGAGAAGTTTGCAGCCACATCTGTCTTCACGGTCCTGCGTATCTGCTGGCTTTTGATGTTGGGCAGTTTGTAGCTGCAATTGGGCAGAAATATCAGATGAAACTCCCACACTTGAATTATATAATTTTCTAGAGGCTGATTTGTTTAATAAATGCACAAACCTGTTATTAGTTGAATTCTAATCCAACAGATATTTTTGGACTTATGGACTGCTGTTAATACTTACTGTGTGTGCAGACGAGAGAGGTCATTGGTTGCACTCCTGATCTTCGTGCCCGATGATGAAACAAACAGCCTGTTTCCATGATCTACATCTGGCCGGATGCAGTAAGGGCGGATCCAGGTGTAGTATGCGTCCAGCATCTGCAGAGACAAACAAAAAAAATCTGTTAATATCTGTTGGTTCATTGCTGGTGTTACTGTATTTCATGGTAAGGCAATTTAGCCTGTACAAAGTGTACTTACTGCTGCCTCCTCCATTGTTAGGTCAAACACAGCGATCTGCATTGTCGCAGTCTTGTGTTCGCTCACAGCCACACGCACCTTTCCCACAGATTTTTTCCTTTCATCCCACTCTGCTGTCTGAAAAAAAAAAAAAAACACACCGAGTGAATAACTGAGATAAATGTCCTAATATAATCGGTTTAGGCTGATGCCCCCACAAAAACTGAGGTCTTATCACTTACTGTTATTCCCTCCACCACTCCTGGTCTCTGGAAGTGACCGAGGATCAGGATTGCTTCACAGTAGTAGCGGAAGATGGTCTTTTCATCTGAAGCCACGTGGTCACCTTCCAGCAGCCTCCCATAAACGAACAGCATGTCTTTCTTGGCCTTTCGGAGGACTGCCTGGCACTCCTGAAGCCTCTTCTCACCCTCAAGGAACCGTAGATACCTAGAATGACATACAAGACAACAATGTTGCGGAGAATTACACCCATGTCTGTAGCACATAACAGCAGATGTACAGCCAGCATATAAGTAGTATCAACATGGAGAAAGTCATGAAAGAAAACAAAATGCAAGGCAGATTAGCAACTGACCTGGTTTTACAAGTGACGTTGCTGTTCCACTTGGCCACTGGCTTTCTGAGGAAAGTGAGGAGGTCGATGTAGGCTTGGCACTTCCTGTAGAAGTCAGCATCTGCTGCACCCAAGTTGAGGTGGGTCTTCAGATACGTTACAAACCTGATCATGTTCTTGATGTAGTTCAGTATGGTGGCCGGGCCCATGTCAGCGAGCCGTAGTTGGGTGAGGTAGTCCTTGGTTTCAGTGGACTTTAGCAGGAAGTCTAAGCGGACTTCATCCCCACTTGGCTGGATGTATCTCAGCATCCTGGAGACGTTGTCTACCTGTGATAAAGAAAAAGAGAAGTGTGAGATGATGGAGTGAGAAGAAAAGCCACACACAGACACCCCTAATAAAGCTGTGTTTTATCTGAGTTCCCTTTTATGGAACGCAATGGCTGTTCTACATGTGCTGTGCTACTATATATTAAAAAATTTCCCGGTTACAGAGAGCAATACGGAATAAAAAGAAACCCAAATGGGATGCATCTTACCTCCTGCTGGCAGTTTGGGACCTGCAGGGTGTTGATCAAATAGCCCTTGAAGTCCGTCAACATGGGCTCTTCTGCAGGGAATTTTTCATAGAGCCCCTTGTTCATCATTTTGACCCGGACACTTGTGCTGGGCTGCGCTTGATCTCTGGAAAAAATAAAATAAAATACAAACAGATGAAAATGAGCTCAAAGCAACCTTACAGTTTGTTCACAGTTTCTGCACTGATGTGTGTGAGGTCTAGAACAAACCTCTGCCATGTTCGGTCACTTGGATCAGTGGTGCTGCCTTCAGAGCTGCTGTCCTCCGCCACCAAGACACCACTAGCCGCTTGAGAGCTGACACCGGATGTGGGAACGGCAGCTGTGCTGGTGGATGTCTCTTCGGGTTCCAGGTCTGCCTGGTTAGGAGCATTGGCCACGAAAAACTTTCTTTGGCGCAGCTCTTCCAGAAGAGCCAGCCTAGATGGTCTGTGGGGGTAACGTTTAACCATCTCCTTGTAGTCCCAGTTTCTGGCTTCCCGTGTCCACACCTTGGTGGACTCCTTGGCCCTCTTTGCCTCCTCCAGCCGTTCTTTGGGTGTACTTTTTTTCATGCAGACCCTGCTCAGATGCGTCGTCAGCATTTCCTGTGGTTTTTCACACAGCAGGCAGTGAACAATGCGACGGTCAGATTTCTGGCTGTGAGAGAAAAGCAGACACACCAAAAATTACAAATGTGAAAATGAATGAAGACAGAGCATTCTTAAGACAGAGGCCTGATGTGGCCCTTAACCAGCAAAACTTATCATAGAAAGCTACTGTAATGCTACCAGAACCAGTTTTTCTGCCTTCTTTAGACAAAGGCCTGGTGTGTGCTAAAGTGACTGACCAATTCACACCTGACCCTTGACCTATTTTAATTTTTGGAATGAGAAACAAGTCTTACTTTAAAGAGATAATACACTGTAAAAAAAAATTGAATTGACTTAAAATTATAAGGCAACTTGATGCACAGCTTTGAGTTTACTCAACTATAGAGTTTAACTCTAGAGATGTTATAGTCGAGTAAACTAAAAAAAGAAAAAGCTGAGCAGCAAGTTGCCTTATAATTGTAGGTTAAGTTAACTTTTCTTTTTTTACGGTGTAGAAAAACAAAGAATAAAACCTATCCTTTAGTTTTTCACAATTTCCTCAACATAAGTTTTATCATGTTTTTATCCATACTATGTCAACTGGCATATAACAATAACAGGCAATAAACAGCAAATAACAAATAGGCAAATAACTGCATATAACAATAACATGGAAAAAAGATTTGATCAGACACAACACAAGTAGGAAAAATCAACTAGCGAAAGGAAATGTGAACTTACTTGTCGGATTCTGATGCCATTTTCCCAAAAATTCAAGATGTCCTTGCAAAGTCAAAAGGTGATATCTGTAATCTGATTTGAAAACACAGTGAATGTGTGATTTACTCTCTGCAGTATGTATACAGCACCAGTTGTGTGATGTCATCGTCAAGCAGACCAATCAGGTTGATTGCTATTGTTTATCGGGTGGGAGGATCTGGAAAATGCTCTGGTGAGTTTTATCAAAGATAAAGTTTCACATTAATCCTTGTTAGTAAAAGTTTATATAGGAGGTAATAGTTTGTAAAACTTGTTCATAACTTTGGACAAGAAAATGTGCATTGTCCCTTTTAAATTAAAATAAAATAAATAATAAAAAGAATGGGCAATCAAAGGTAACATTACAAGTATCAAACATTTACCTATATTCAGGTTAATAAAGTTGATATTTCAACCTCATCTGTTTGCTTTGCTTAGAGAAACAAGTTTAATGAATAAACATGTTTGAATGTAGTCTTTTTCTTAACATTTTTTTCAAATGTAATTTATTCAGAGCGTCCAAAAAATAAAGGTTTCTGCTCAGACGTCATTCAGAATAGACACATAACCAACATATATTTAGAAAGCCAGCCTTGAGAGTTTACAGTTCAAGACTCAGAATTAATCAGACTGTTATAAATATTGAGAGATATAAGGTCAAACATAAAACAAATAAGAATGTATTTATTAAATGTATAAAATATTTTTTGAATGTAGGATATCAATTTATAACCACAACTAAAGAGAAGCTACAAGTGCTTCCTTCCCTGACATGGTCTTACAATAGGCTTCATCAAATGCATAAGTTTATAATTTTGTATAAATGCATAATTTTCATCCTCAGATTTGAAATGATTTGGAGAAGTTTTAGAAATGGGCTGATAAGATATTTTATTGCCCTGTAAACAACCATTGATGGCCCAATCATCACAACGATGATGGCCTAATTTTGGTTTAAAATGGCCCATAATTCGTGTAGATGGCCCATTAAAGGGTTTAAAATTGGCTTTAAAACATAAATTACAGAGTAGAATTTCCTCTGCCCCACCAAATATATGTAAATAAGTTATCCTAATAAATTATACTAATTATTTTAAAGACTAATAAACAAAATGTGCATTTTAAAAATAAAATAAAGAATACAAATGAATGAACAATTCGAAAATAAAATGGTTAAAAAAAAAGTAATCCCCTGGGGATAATTTTATCCTGGTCTGAACACAAAAATGAACTTTATACTATTTTATTATCAACATTAATCAAAAGGTTACCTCAAGTATAAAGTCAAATTATTAACACTTTCCCCACCAGCAGTTTATACACGATACCTTACAACTTTATTAAATTGAATATATAATTAACGTTTTTATGCTTGTATTGATTTTCATTTCACCCCCTGTACCTCCTAATAAAAGAAAAGAAAATAAGTTAACCATAAATAAAATAAACCTTTAGGACATCTCATTTTGTATATTGACAAATGGTGTCATAAAGATGCTCCTTTGTTCGTTATAAGACACACAGTTAACCGTTTCAAGAGTTGACCTGCAATGACCCTTGAGTTGGTATTTAAACTAGCCAGTCAGAACTCACATTACACCTTGCCCCCACCAGACTGGAAAGGTGTGAAAGTCAGCCTGTAATCAACACTTTCATTCAGAAGTGTCATTGTGTTTAAAACTGGCTCATTTTCATCCTATAATTGGCCCATTCAGGTCAAAGTTTAAAATGATGTATCAGCTGTTGCAGAAAAACCAGGTGGGACTACAAAGTGGTCAATAAAGGTGATTTGTCCCTTTTAAAATTAAGAATAAAAAGAGTGCAGTTAGGTGGTATGCAATTTATACTGTAAAATAAACTTGGTCAAATTTGGTGAGAGCAGGATAAGGATGCAGCACCTGGGGAGAATCTTATCAGGGTCAGATCTCTTATAGTTTTCGGTATGCATTAACATATCTGATCTCCACAGATGCTGGACGCATACTTCCAGAAGATTCGTCCAGGATATCTGCAGGACAGTGAGGACGACCAGGGCAGATTATTCCTGTCCAAACAAGGGCTGCCAGTTGGCAAAGTCACAAGTGATCTCAGGCGTCTACACGAACAGGAAGTTTTAGCAGAATCATGTACTTATACGAACTGTACAGAGAAATATTAAATTATTAAGTTGATTTGTCTGGCTTATGTACGACATAGCTTAAATATTATTATTTTCTGTAAGAAAAATACACTGAAAGAATTGAGGATTAATCTGAGATTTGTTCTTCATTGCAGGTAAGATTTACCAAGCTTTTCAAGCCAGAAGAGCCCAGAGTACTATGGCATGGTATGTGTCATCATCCAAAACACACAACATTCATATATTTTCTGTTTCCAAGGTCTGTCTAGCTTTTTGTCTGAGTTTGAACATGAAATCTTCTCAAATTTTCAGCTCTTCTTCTGATGAGCCGGCCGATGAGAGGAGAGGTTGGAAACGGAAGAGAGGCAGAGGCGCAGCTGACCAGGATGACAGGGACTTTGGAGCATTTCTCCTGCAGTTTCCAGCGACGGCGAGTAGCAGAAGCAGACCGCTGCTTGTTTTCCACCTGACAGAGTGTTTTATGACCGGTGGAGGTCTGAGCAGTTTGCCAAGCAGGAAGAGCACATGTTGTGTAAGTTGGTGTGCTTTATAATAAAAAAATGAATACATATTTCTATAATCAAAGTAACATAATTCTCATTTTGGACAAGAATATTAATTCAACATTGGTCTTTGACAGCCCAGTGTTTTTTTTTTTTTTAAGTAATTGATTTATAGAAGTGGCAAATTGATAATGTTGTTATTTTTAATAAATAGAAAAAAATATAAAACGGATTAAACATATTGCTAATAGACAATTACATTTAATACATGTTTTGTCTATTCTTAATGAATATTAGCTGATTAGTTAAATGATTTGAAATGAAATGAAATGAAATAAATTTTCAATGGGATGACTTGATGTATAACCAACTGTATTGTTGATTTATAAAGGCTAAAAAAATAATCATTTATATTTCATTGTAGATGGATATACACTAAGTAGACAACAAGTTATCAAACAAGCGCATCAAAGCACATTTTCGCAAATAGACGTCAGTTTTGCCTCACTGATGTGTTACATTTGACTGCTTCAGTCATGGAAAATGAAAGAAAAACACTATAGTTTAAATATTTAATATATTTAATATTCACAGATGAAAGTTTGGTATTTATGAAGTTATGTGCATTTCTTAGAACGAATTCAAGCAGGATATGTCAAGCCTGAGCCTGAGTCTGTGCTTATATTTTCTAAGCTACATGGTATTAAACCATATTTTAGATTTGACACATTTAAAATGTGTGCTGTATTATTTATATTATATTAATTATCCGTTATATTATTCAAAAGAAATTGTGGTTTACTTTGCATCGGAGCATTAAGTGGTAGTGGTAGCCTATTTTAGGGGGATAGGCTACATGGATTAATATGCAAAATGTCAATATTTTTATATATTATGCCTATATTTTAATTTATATTTTAAATATAAATATATTTTTTCCTTTAATAAAACAACATGCATTTTTGTTATTCGTTACCTGTCCTTTATTTTGACATAACTTATTGGGAAAAAGACATTTATCTGTAAACTGATTAAGAAATTGTTGTATGTTTACAGTAGGTGGCCATCCTATCTGGGGCTTACCGCCGCGCGTACCGCTGCGTAACTGTAATTCAGTCGGGTGTTAAAATCATTCGCGAAACTACCGCCAGGTGGCGCAAAGGGACGGATTGCAAAATGAATGTAATTGTAAAATGAGATAAAAGAAGGAAGTAAAACAACAATAACATTATGATATAACATTGTAACATTTATAAAAAAAACATATATTTTTTTTTACAATTTGTTAATTTTTAAAATGTAGGATAGTCTTAGGCTACAGTCTACTAAACACAAATTAAAAGAAGACCTTAACACAACTGATCATATGCATGCTATTTTTATTAAACAGTAAATAAATATAAGGCCTATATATATATAAGCTAAATTTTTTAATTTCATTAAAATTAATTTAATTTAGTTTTCATTTCGGTTCATTCTTGGTTTAAAAAAATCTTCAGGTTCCATATGCAGAGTGAAATGGGAACGGTCCCGCATTTAGCAATAATTAGTATTAACTCTGTTATTATTCTTGATTTTTCAAACTACCAGCATTTTTGAATTATGCCTTATGTGTGACCAAAAATTAAGTATTATTTGTTTCAGCTGTTTGATCATGCTGGTGCCACGCGCCCATATTCACTGGAAACAGCAGTCATTCACCAGACATTCGGCGTTAGCACTTTGACATATTGTTAATTATGATTTTTTTTTTCCTCGATACTGAAACGCACACAGCCTATTTACCTCATGAATAATAGTTAAGCTTCAAATGGGCAACATCACAAATATGGAAACGTTTGATTTTGTAAAATATTTTCTAATAGCCTATTTTTTTCCTCTCACAAACTCTGATTTATTTTTTAGCGCGTTTAAAAAAAACATGCAGAAAACGAAAATAGGTGATTGATCCGTTAAAATGAAACCTATACACGACTCATAGCCTATATTTCTTTCCTCCGACAAATTTATTTTTTAGCGTGTTTAAAAAATAAAAAATAAAGAAAACATTCAGCAAATGAAAATAGGCGATTAATCCGTTAAAATGTGTTACTCTTGGTTAACAGTAATTATAATTATTTTACTTCAGAACAGAGCCTGGGACTAATCTAGGTTATCCATGGTTTTTTTTTTTTTTCATTGCATCTGAAAATGACTTTGTTCATTACATCCACTTCACGGGATCTGGCGCAGATCAGCCTCCCGCGATGCTCAGCTGTGGACGATTTAAAAATGTTTGATTATAAAGCAGTGGTTCTCAACCCGCGGCCCGTCACAAATTCAAATGCGGCTCGCACCACATGCTGAATAATAGTATTTAAATTCAAGTTAAAAAAAGGTTTTAATTGCTTAAATTATTTGTATTAATTAATAATATGTTATCATGTTTATTCTTGTAAAAAATACGTGTTTATTCTTTAGGAAAACAAGGGAAAAAATAAGGGACAATCCGAATATTTTTTTTGCTTTACCTATTTATGTAAGCTACAATTTATCAAATAATAATAATAATAATAATAAAATAATGTCAATAAAAAAAACCATTTGCCTGAGTAATTTTGACCATTATAGAATTGTGACTTTAAAGATTAGTCCTTTAGGTGGTAAAAATACTGTGAAATTAATAATGGCATAACATTTTAGAAATAAACAATGGCATTTCAGAGCATAGCAACTGAAGGTTTATGAAACATTAGCCAATAAAGCATTTTTTTAAACAACGGAACTTAAAGTTGTGAACTAAAATATTATTTCAACCATACAGTGTGAATAAATAAAATGCATAATTTTCATAACATTTCATTATTCATAAAATGCATAACGTTTCTGGTGTTTGGATTTGTACTTCAATATAATGAGCTCCAAGTTTAAGAATAGCCCTGGACTAGTTTCTCTCTCTCTCTCTCTGTTTAACAGCATTAGCTCAATGATATACGTCTTCCTTCCGTTAGAATTTTCCTGCCTTGCTAAATGTTGGGCTCATGCAGGGCCGGCTCGTGCCTATAACTGCAGCCGCCTAGGGCGGAGAGAGAGAAGGCGAGAGAGAGAGAAGGCGAGAGAGAGAAAGAGAGAGATAGAAAGAGAGAGAGAGAATTATTAATTTATTTGTTTGTTTCACATTAGGTATAAATAAAATAAAAGCTATAAATAAATAAAAAAACTTTACATTTCGAATAAAAATTCCCGCACGGCAGCACCCTATTAGTAGGTCTATATGCATGCAAAATACTTTAATGTATATTCAAAAATGTCAAACCGAATAAATTTATCTGGTCATGAGTAATCGCCTCCGTGGAAGAGGGCTTTTCGCTGCTTAGAGACCATGGGCGCATATTTGGATTTTTATATGACATCGCATCTCTCAAAGAAAAGGAGAATAGAATAGCCTAGTTCTTCAGGATTGCTTAGGACTGGAAAAGGCCCTGACTCACGGAGACTCGCGGTATGTTGATGGGCATGAATTGTTTGAAGAGCTGACTGCTTTGGGCAGACGCCTGGTTGCTGGATCTAAACCACTGGATGCGCTTAAATTCATCTGTGAAAAAGGGATGGAAAACAATTTTCCAAATGTTTTTGTAGCATTGAGAGTGCTTCTCACTCTCCCTGTCACTGTGATCTCTGGAGAACGCAGTTTCTCAAAGCTTAAACTGATAAAAATGATCTCCGAAGTACAAGTTAAACTCGAGGACGCAATCAAAGCGTTTGCCGCTGTGAAAGCCTGACGCGCACACTTCTGAAATGTAGGTGTGTGAATGTGTGTATCAGTCAAGAAAACAATCGAAAACTCCAGTTTTGTGAGCTAAAAAGTTGAGTGCACGTTTAGTTTTATTCTGTACACTATCTATTAGCCTATAAACAGAGGTGGGTAGAGTACCCAAAAACTGTACTCAAGTAAAAGTAAAGGTACTTCTAGAAATATTTACTCAAGTAAAAGTAAAATTACTAGTCTTGAATAGTTACTTGAGCAAGAGTAAAAGAGTATTGGATAAAAATTCTACTCAAGTAGTTAGTTACTAGTTACTTTGGGTCATATATACTGAGCCTTTTTTATTTAGATATATAGATAAAATGTATGTAATGTATGTGTGCGTGTAAAAATGTATATATTTCATCAGCCTTTACTCCAATTTATGTAATTTATTATAAAACCCTGTCTGTTTACTTAAGTAACAGATATAGGTGTCATGCCATAACATATTTTTAATACGACTGACTTTATATTAAATGTGAATTTAACATTGAAAGTTAATGTGATATAAATATTGCTACTAATCTTTCATTGTTCAGAAAGAGAGCAAATAACATTTACATTATTAAAGATCATTTTCACTGACAGTCTAGATTTCAATCACTCTCAGAAACTCCCATTAAATCACTGAAACTGTTAACACTGTGAAATCAATATCTTAATTATAGATTTGTACAAACATCTGCACTTTGTTGTTTCTGACGAGAGAATTCGCCAGAAAGAGGTATTCAGTCAGCGAGCGAGTGAAGGAAGCACCGGCATTTTAGCGATGACTCATCTGAACGCCTCTGATTGGCCAATGCTTTAATCAGCTCAAATGAATCATGTGTGATTGGTTATAATGCGTAGCGCTGTAAAAACACATATATCTCTGGCTCAGCACCAGCAAGCGATCACAGATCGGAATTTAGCAGCTGATGATATGACTTGCTGAACGTACTCGCACCGGTGTTATTGTATTAAAATTAATAAAATCTTAATCGTCTATTTTTTGTCTTTTGGAAGCTGCATTCAACTTGACTCCCCTCTGTTATAAGCCACACACGTACAACAAACTAATGTCACAGAGGTATCGTGTACTGTAATCGAATGAGTTGGAAAGATGGGTGTTTCGAGATAAGATTCAGGAGACAGGGCGGGAGTGGAATCTGGTAGGGATACTGGGATTAGAAAGAGAGGGAGAGGAAATAAGAATCACCAGGTAGGCAGTATTTAGAATCTTGAAAGACTCAGGGTTGTGGAATAGAATCTAAAATTGTAAAATGACGTGATTATACATACTCCAGTACAGTAGGTGGCGGTATGCACCTTAACAGAATCAGAATCAGAAAGAGCTTTATTGCCAAGTATGCTTGCGCATACAAGGAATTTGTTTTAGTGACATAAGCTTCCAGTACACAGACAACAACACACACAAAAAAAAAAAAAAAATTACAGGAGAATTACAAATTGGCAAATAAATAAGTGTATAAACAATTGTGCTATAAATGATAATGGAATAGGATTGAGTGAGATGCAGGAATGTTCTAGGATGGAGGGGTAACAAATAAATATAAGGATATTGCACATTTTTGCATAAGCATAAGTTTAAGTGGGAAACATTTAAATGTTCATGAGGTAGATTGCCTGGGGGAAGAAACTATTCTTTTGCCTTGCTGTTCTTGTATTTGCGGCTCTGAGGCGCCGACCAGATGGCAAAAGTTCAAAGATGGGGTGACTTGGATGTGAGGGATCCAGAGTGATTTTCTGAGTCATTTTCCTCACTCTGGATGTGTACAGTTCTTGGAGGGTGGGCAGGGGAGCACCAATAATCCTTTCAGCAGTCCGAACAGTTCTCTGTAGTCTTCTGATGTCTGATTTTGTAGCTGAACCAAACCAGACAGTAATTGAAGTACACAGGACTGACTCAATGACGGCTGAGTAGGTCCTGAGAGATGGTGGTTCCCAGGAATCTGAATGACTCCACTGCAGCCACAGTGCTGTTCATGATGGTGAGTGGGGGGAGTGCAGGGGGGTTTCTCCTGAAGTCCACAGTCATCTCCACTGTTTTGAGCGTGTTCAGCTCCAGGTTGTTAAGACTGCACCAGACAGCCAGCTGCTCAACCTCCTGTCTGTAAGCAGACTCGTCACCGTCCTGGATGAGGCCGATGACTGTAGTGTCGTCTGCAAACTTCAGGAGCTTGACAGAGGGGTCTTTAGAGGTGCAGTCGTTGGTGTACAGGGAGAAGAGCAGAGGGGAGAGAATACATCCCTGAGGGGCACCAGTGTTGGTGGAGCAGCTGTTTGACATCAATTTCCCCAGTCTCACTAACTGTTGCCTATCTGTCAGAAAGCTGGTGATCCACTGACAGATAGAGCTAGGAACAGAGAGCTGGGTCAGTTTGGTCTGGAGGGCTGTTGGGATGATGGTGTTGAAAGCCGAACTAAAGTCCACAAACAGGATCCTCACATAAGTCCCTGTTTTGTCCAGATGTTGCAGGATGAAGTGCAATGCCATGTTGATTGCATCATCCACGGACCTGTTTGCTCGGTACGCAAACTGCAGGGGGTCCAGTAAGGGTCCAGTGATGTCCTTCAGATAATCCAGAACCAGTTTTTCAAACGACTTCATGACGACAGACGTTAGAGCCACAGGTCTGTAGTCGTTAAGTCCTGTTATCTTGGGTTTCTTTGGAATGGGGATTATGGTGGAGCGTTTGAAGCAGGAAGGCACTTCACACAACTCCAGAGATCTGTTGAAGATCTGTGAAAAGATGGGGGCCAGCTGGTCAGCACAGATTTTCAGACAGGCTGGTGTAACGCCATCTGGGCCTGGTGCTTTTCTTCTTTTGTTTTTCTTGAAGACCTGGCGCACATCATCTTCACAGATTTGAAGAGCAGGAGGTATGGAGAGGGGGATTGCAGGAGGTGTTAATGGTTGTGTAGGGAGATGGTCAGAGTGGGTGTTGGGGGTTTCAAATCTACAATAAAACTCATTCAGGTCATTAGCAAGTCGTTGATTAGCCTCAGTGCAAAGGGATGGTGTCTTGTAGTTTGTGATGGCTCTCAGTCCTCTCCAAACTGAAGTAGAGTCGTTGGAAGTAAACTGGTCTTCCAACTTTTTAGCGTAGGTCTTTTTAGCCGCTCTAATCTCTTTGTTCAGTGTGTTTCTGGCCTGATTGTACAAGACCCTGTCCCCATTTCTGTAGGCATCCTCTTTGGCCTGACGGAGCTGTCTGAGTTTTACTGTAAACCATGGCTTATCATTGTTGAATGTTAAATAAGTCCTGGTAGGAATGCATATATCCTCACAGAAACTAATATAGGATGTTACAGTCTCTGTGAGTTCGTCCAGATCGGTGGTAGCAGCTTCAAAAACACTCCAGTCAGTGATGTCAAAACAAGATTGTAAATCCTGCTCTGTTTCGCTGGTCCATCTCTTCACAGTCTTTACTACAGGTTTAGCAGATTTAAGTTTCTGCTTGTAGGTCGGTATAAGATGAACCAGACAGTGATCAGAACGTCCCAAAGCTGCTCGTGGAACAGAGTGATATGCATCCTTTATTGTGGTGTAACAGTGATCCAGTATATTACTGTCTCTGGTGGGACAGGTAACATGTTGTCTGTATTTTGGCAGTTCACGGGAGAGATTGGCTTTATTAAAGTTGGTTGCAACTTTAATAAATAAAGTTGGTAATAAAGTTGGTAATAAAGTTGGTAATAAAGTTGGTTAATGTTGGTTGCAGTCCTCTATTAAATAAGAGAAGAAGCCAAGAGGGAACTTTGGTGATTTTTGGAACTTTGGCCTATGTTATGGTTTTGGATTTTGTTTTATTTGACTTGTTCTTTTGCATTTATGCCTCAATATTGGATTACATTTCCAACCATGCACTTTGTTTTACACACTGACATTATTGATGAACACAGACACATCATGATTTCCTTTAATTGTTTTCGTTTTATTTAGTGGTATTTTTTTTTTCTTGCGCTTAATATTTGGTTTGCGTGTGTCCTTTTGTCTTTGTTGCTTCCCTTGAGCCAGGGTTCGTAACACACTGCACTTCAGTGTAAATCATGCAGAACAATGGAGGGTATACTGACAATACACACAGTGTGGTGTGAGAGAAAGTGCTGATGGTGTCTGTTCCTCTGTACTGTGTAAAATGAGTATTGAAATGGTTTGAAATATTTCAGATTTGATTATGCATCAACATTTTTGAAAAACATTAAATGTGATAAAAATCAAATTTTAGGCATCGACTACCGAAGTGTAGAAGTAGTTTCAGATGTTTTTTTCTTTTGGATATTAGTGGAAATGCTGATCAGTTCTGTTTGTGTAACAAACTGTTACTTTTTAAAATGTCAGTTTATTTTTATTTTTTTAATCCTTTTGGTTGAGTTCACAAACTCTTCTCTGCGTTGCAGCTGTCTGTCCTCCTTCATTCAGCATTCAAACTGCATGTCACGTTCGGTTACGACTCTCTCTCTCACTCTGTCTGCCTGGGGTCAGAGGTCAGAGGTCATTTCTGCCCAGCATTTTCAAATATATGGTTAATGATACACACATTTTAAGCTTAGCTCTTCATCTATACTGCAAGCCCAGGCCCACAATTCTAAGACAACCTGGCAGCTGGTGATAAATGTGCTTAACAGCAGGATAAATTAGCCCATGTGTTGGTCATTCACGGTGTATTGTGAAAGTGACTTGGAATTTTTTTTTTGGCCACACAACAAATTATTATGGGCCCATGAAAGTTGTGTGAAAATTATTTGAAACAAATGCTGTTTTGAAAAAAATCTGTATTGTAAAAAGCACAATATAAATAAAGGGTATAAAATAAACAAATTATCAAAATTGCACTGGCACTAACAAAAGAAAGAATGAGATGAAATAGATTAAGGAAAATTATATTTAGTGAAAACAAACAACAACAAAAAAACTGTACAATAGAATGTAATAGTCTGTCTGGGTAGGTTATCAGACATCCAGCCACTCCAGCTCCACTTCCTCCCCACGAAAAGACCTCTTTTTTATGCTGTGGTTGAAACGGATCTTCTCATCTTTGAGAATGTCCTTTGTAGCCTGAAAGAGCAGGACGTGCCTGTCTCCTTCTTGAAGCTTCACTATGCAGTGGCGTGGCTGCACATTGAACTTCTTCTTGGAGTGTGTAATCCATCTCCCTGTGCTTTCCAGAGACGGGTGGCACTCACAGGGGAAGGTCTCCGCATCGATGCAGACTTCCTCACTGCCATGTTTAAAGAAAAACAGGTGGCCCAGCTCGCCCTGCCTCTCTGCCATCTCCCTGCCCTCAGCACCTGTGATCACCTTTCCATGCAAATCACACAGGATGGAGCCCTTCCTGAAGGCCTTGGTTGCAACAACTCCTGTGGTCAAAAACAACAATATATATATATATATATATATATATATATATATATATATATATAATTTTTTTTTTTTTTTTTTTTTTTTCACTTCAGTAAGTACACATGTGTAACAGGAATTATGTCGCTACATTTGGTCATTAATGTGCTGTTCATGATGTTGTTGTTGTTGTTGTTATTATATTATTATTTTTTAATGGATTTTACTGTGCTCATAAGACATTTGTGCATACCCTTCTGCTCCCCAAAATCCTTCACAGCCAGACCAGTCCATTTCTGACTGGTCACCCCCCTGATGATGGCCGGGTCACTCTGCACCTGTGCTCTGCTGAGTGGCCTCCACTTTGCCATGATGTCCTCTGGGCGGGGATGATTGGCCGTCCACCCCTCTGTCTCTATGATTTTAGCCACCTTCGATGCAGTTGGGGCATATCTTGAGCATTTTGCTGTCAAAGAGAGAACATTTAAATTAAAATGCAGGTTCACACACGAGTTCTAAATGTTTCTGTTGGAGTAGATCTAATCATTGGCCAAGAAAGTATCTAAACTTACACAAAAGATGTTTCTCCCGCTTGCTGTACTGCAGAGCTCTCCACTTGTCATAAAAGACTCTGTCGGTGGGGAACCCAGCTTTTGCTCTCTGGGTTTTGTTGGGTGGGTGGCCAGTGATTCCTACAGGGAAGGCCTGTAGGAAATCGTCAAAGTCTGGTGTTGGGCTGCCCGCCTCTTCCACTCGCCTTCTCTTCTTTGCCTGGGCACCCTCTTCACCAGAGTCATCAGAAGAGGAGCTGCAACATTAAAAAGGTTTCACGGTTACACACTGACAAACTGACGGATGAGTGTTGTGAGACATTATAATTATATACCGCGTCAGGGAGCTGAGCAGGTTTGCGGTTGCCACCACACTGTCCAGGGTCATCATTCGGTAGTGCTGATTTGCCACTGCCGTCGAATGGGCCATGTAGTGTGCGACAGACCCCTTCTGCTCATCTGAGAAGTTTGCAGCCACATCTGTCTTCACGGTCCTGCGTATCTGCTGGCTTTTGATGTTGGGCAGTTTGTAGCTGCAATTGGGCAGAAATATCAGATGAAACTCCCACACTTGAATTATATAATTTTCTAGAGGCTGATTTGTTTAATAAATGCACAAACCTGTTATTAGTTGAATTCTAATCCAACAGATATTTTTGGACTTATGGACTGCTGTTAATACTTACTGTGTGTGCAGACGAGAGAGGTCATTGGTTGCACTCCTGATCTTCGTGCCCGATGATGAAACAAACAGCCTGTTTCCATGATCTACATCTGGCCGGATGCAGTAAGGGCGGATCCAGGTGTAGTATGCGTCCAGCATCTGCAGAGACAAACAAAAAAAATCTGTTAATATCTGTTGGTTCATTGCTGGTGTTACTGTATTTCATGGTAAGGCAATTTAGCCTGTACAAAGTGTACTTACTGCTGCCTCCTCCATTGTTAGGTCAAACACAGCGATCTGCATTGTCGCAGTCTTGTGTTCGCTCACAGCCACACGCACCTTTCCCACAGATTTTTTCCTTTCATCCCACTCTGCTGTCTGAAAAAAAAAAAAAACACACCGAGTGAATAACTGAGATAAATGTCCTAATATAATCGGTTTAGGCTGATGCCCCCACAAAAACTGAGGTCTTATCACTTACTGTTATTCCCTCCACCACTCCTGGTCTCTGGAAGTGACCGAGGATCAGGATTGCTTCACAGTAGTAGCGGAAGATGGTCTTTTCATCTGAAGCCACGTGGTCACCTTCCAGCAGCCTCCCATAAACGAACAGCATGTCTTTCTTGGCCTTTCGGAGGACTGCCTGGCACTCCTGAAGCCTCTTCTCACCCTCAAGGAACCGTAGATACCTAGAATGACATACAAGACAACAATGTTGCGGAGAATTACACCCATGTCTGTAGCACATAACAGCAGATGTACAGCCAGCATATAAGTAGTATCAACATGGAGAAAGTCATGAAAGAAAACAAAATGCAAGGCAGATTAGCAACTGACCTGGTTTTACAAGTGACGTTGCTGTTCCACTTGGCCACTGGCTTTCTGAGGAAAGTGAGGAGGTCGATGTAGGCTTGGCACTTCCTGTAGAAGTCAGCATCTGCTGCACCCAAGTTGAGGTGGGTCTTCAGATACGTTACAAACCTGATCATGTTCTTGATGTAGTTCAGTATGGTGGCCGGGCCCATGTCAGCGAGCCGTAGTTGGGTGAGGTAGTCCTTGGTTTCAGTGGACTTTAGCAGGAAGTCTAAGCGGACTTCATCCCCACTTGGCTGGATGTATCTCAGCATCCTGGAGACGTTGTCTACCTGTGATAAAGAAAAAGAGAAGTTTGAGATGATGGAGTGAGAAGAAAAGCCACACACAGACACCCCTAATAAAGCTGTGTTTTATCTGAGTTCCCTTTTATGGAACGCAATGGCTGTTCTACATGTGCTGTGCTACTATATATTAAAACATTTCCCGGTTACAGAGAGCAATACGGAATAAAAAGAAACCCAAATGGGATGCATCTTACCTCCTGCTGGCAGTTTGGGACCTGCAGGGTGTTGATCAAATAGCCCTTGAAGTCCGTCAACATGGGCTCTTCTGCAGGGAATTTTTCATAGAGCCCCTTGTTCATCATTTTGACCCGGACACTTGTGCTGGGCTGCGCTTGATCTCTGGAAAAAATAAAATAAAATACAAACAGATGAAAATGAGCTCAAAGCAACCTTACAGTTTGTTCACAGTTTCTGCACTGATGTGTGTGAGGTCTAGAACAAACCTCTGCCATGTTCGGTCACTTGGATCAGTGGTGCTGCCTTCAGAGCTGCTGTCCTCCGCCACCAAGACACCACTAGCCGCTTGAGAGCTGACACCGGATGTGGGAACGGCAGCTGTGCTGGTGGATGTCTCTTCGGGTTCCAGGTCTGCCTGGTTAGGAGCATTGGCCACGAAAAACTTTCTTTGGCGCAGCTCTTCCAGAAGAGCCAGCCTAGATGGTCTGTGGGGGTAACGTTTAACCATCTCCTTGTAGTCCCAGTTTCTGGCTTCCCGTGTCCACACCTTGGTGGACTCCTTGGCCCTCTTTGCCTCCTCCAGCCGTTCTTTGGGTGTACTTTTTTTCATGCAGACCCTGCTCAGATGCGTCGTCAGCATTTCCTGTGGTTTTTCACACAGCAGGCAGTGAACAATGCGACGGTCAGATTTCTGGCTGTGAGAGAAAAGCAGACACACCAAAAATTACAAATGTGAAAATGAATGAAGACAGAGCATTCTTAAGACAGAGGCCTGATGTGGCCCTTAACCAGCAAAACTTATCATAGAAAGCTACTGTAATGCTACCAGAACCAGTTTTTCTGCCTTCTTTAGACAAAGGCCTGGTTTGTGCTAAAGTGACTGACCAATTCACACCTGACCCTTGACCTATTTTAATTTTTGGAATGAGAAACAAGTCTTACTTTAAAGAGATAATACACTGTAAAAAAAAATTGAATTGACTTAAAATTATAAGGCAACTTGATGCACAGCTTTGAGTTTACTCAACTATAGAGTTTAACTCTAGAGATGTTATAGTCGAGTAAACTAAAAAAAGAAAAAGCTGAGCAGCAAGTTGCCTTATAATTGTAGGTTAAGTTAACTTTTCTTTTTTTACGGTGTAGAAAAACAAAGAATAAAACCTATCCTTTAGTTTTTCACAATTTCCTCAACATAAGTTTTATCATGTTTTTATCCATACTATGTCAACTGGCATATAACAATAACAGGCAATAAACAGCAAATAACAAATAGGCAAATAACTGCATATAACAATAACATGGAAAAAAGATTTGATCAGACACAACACAAGTAGGAAAAATCAACTAGCGAAAGGAAATGTGAACTTACTTGTCGGATTCTGATGCCATTTTCCCAAAAATTCAAGATGTCCTTGCAAAGTCAAAAGGTGATATCTGTAATCTGATTTGAAAACACAGTGAATGTGTGATTTACTCTCTGCAGTATGTATACAGCACCAGTTGTGTGATGTCATCGTCAAGCAGACCAATCAGGTTGATTGCTATTGTTTATCGGGTGGGAGGAACCAGCATCTGGAAAATGCTCTGGTGAGTTTTATCAAAGATAAAGTTTCACATTAATCCTTGTTAGTAAAAGTTTATATAGGAGGTAATAGTTTGTAAAACTTGTTCATAACTTTGGACAAGAAAATGTGCATTGTCCCTTTTAAATTAAAATAAAATAAATAATAAAAAGAATGGGCAATCAAAGGTAACATTACAAGTATCAAACATTTACCTATATTCAGGTTAATAAAGTTGATATTTCAACCTCATCTGTTTGCTTTGCTTAGAGAAACAAGTTTAATGAATAAACATGTTTGAATGTAGTCTTTTTCTTAACATTTTTTTCAAATGTAATTTATTCAGAGCGTCCAAAAAATAAAGGTTTCTGCTCAGACGTCATTCAGAATAGACACATAACCAACATATATTTAGAAAGCCAGCCTTGAGAGTTTACAGTTCAAGACTCAGAATTAATCAGACTGTTATAAATATTGAGAGATATAAGGTCAAACATAAAACAAATAAGAATGTATTTATTAAATGTATAAAATATTTTTTGAATGTAGGATATCAATTTATAACCACAACTAAAGAGAAGCTACAAGTGCTTCCTTCCCTGACATGGTCTTACAATAGGCTTCATCAAATGCATAAGTTTATAATTTTGTATAAATGCATAATTTTCATCCTCAGATTTGAAATGATTTGGAGAAGTTTTAGAAATGGGCTGATAAGATATTTTATTGCCCTGTAAACAACCATTGATGGCCCAATCATCACAACGATGATGGCCTAATTTTGGTTTAAAATGGCCCATAATTCGTGTAGATGGCCCATTAAAGGGTTTAAAATTGGCTTTAAAACATAAATTACAGAGTAGAATTTCCTCTGCCCCACCAAATATATGTAAATAAGTTATCCTAATAAATTATACTAATTATTTTAAAGACTAATAAACAAAATGTGCATTTTAAAAATAAAATAAAGAATACAAATGAATGAACAATTCGAAAATAAAATGGTTAAAAAAAAAGTAATCCCCTGGGGATAATTTTATCCTGGTCTGAACACAAAAATGAACTTTATACTATTTTATTATCAACATTAATCAAAAGGTTACCTCAAGTATAAAGTCAAATTATTAACACTTTCCCCACCAGCAGTTTATACACGATACCTTACAACTTTATTAAATTGAATATATAATTAACGTTTTTATGCTTGTATTGATTTTCATTTCACCCCCTGTACCTCCTAATAAAAGAAAAGAAAATAAGTTAACCATAAATAAAATAAACCTTTAGGACATCTCATTTTGTATATTGACAAATGGTGTCATAAAGATGCTCCTTTGTTCGTTATAAGACACACAGTTAACCGTTTCAAGAGTTGACCTGCAATGACCCTTGAGTTGGTATTTAAACTAGCCAGTCAGAACTCACATTACACCTTGCCCCCACCAGACTGGAAAGGTGTGAAAGTCAGCCTGTAATCAACACTTTCATTCAGAAGTGTCATTGTGTTTAAAACTGGCTCATTTTCATCCTATAATTGGCCCATTCAGGTCAAAGTTTAAAATGATGTATCAGCTGTTGCAGAAAAACCAGGTGGGACTACAAAGTGGTCAATAAAGGTGATTTGTCCCTTTTAAAATTAAGAATAAAAAGAGTGCAGTTAGGTGGTATGCAATTTATACTGTAAAATAAACTTGGTCAAATTTGGTGAGAGCAGGATAAGGATGCAGCACCTGGGGAGAATCTTATCAGGGTCAGATCTCTTATAGTTTTCGGTATGCATTAACTTCATATCTGATCTCCACAGATGCTGGACGCATACTTCCAGAAGATTCGTCCAGGATATCTGCAGGACAGTGAGGACGACCAGGGCAGATTATTCCTGTCCAAACAAGGGCTGCCAGTTGGCAAAGTCACAAGTGATCTCAGGCGTCTACACGAACAGGAAGTTTTAGCAGAATCATGTACTTATACGAACTGTACAGAGAAATATTAAATTATTAAGTTGATTTGTCTGGCTTATGTACGACATAGCTTAAATATTATTATTTTCTGTAAGAAAAATACACTGAAAGAATTGAGGATTAATCTGAGATTTGTTCTTCATTGCAGGTAAGATTTACCAAGCTTTTCAAGCCAGAAGAGCCCAGAGTACTATGGCATGGTATGTGTCATCATCCAAAACACACAACATTCATATATTTTCTGTTTCCAAGGTCTGTCTAGCTTTTTGTCTGAGTTTGAACATGAAATCTTCTCAAATTTTCAGCTCTTCTTCTGATGAGCCGGCCGATGAGAGGAGAGGTTGGAAACGGAAGAGAGGCAGAGGTGCAGCTGACCAGGATGACAGGGACTTTGGAGCATTTCTCCTGCAGTTTCCAGCGACGGCGAGTAGCAGAAGCAGACCGCTGCTTGTTTTCCACCTGACAGAGTGTTTTATGACCGGTGGAGGTCTGAGCAGTTTGCCAAGCAGGAAGAGCACATGTTGTGTAAGTTGGTGTGCTTTATAATAAAAAAATGAATACATATTTCTATAATCAAAGTAACATAATTCTCATTTTGGACAAGAATATTAATTCAACATTGGTCTTTGACAGCCCAGTGTTTTTTTTTTTTTTTAAGTAATTGATTTATAGAAGTGGCAAATTGATAATGTTGTTATTTTTAATAAATAGAAAAAAATATAAAACGGATTAAACATATTGCTAATAGACAATTACATTTAATACATGTTTTGTCTATTCTTAATGAATATTAGCTGATTAGTTAAATGATTTGAAATGAAATGAAATGAAATAAATTTTCAATGGGATGACTTGATGTATAACCAACTGTATTGTTGATTTATAAAGGCTAAAAAAATAATCATTTATATTTCATTGTAGATGGATATACACTAAGTAGACAACAAGTTATCAAACAAGCGCATCAAAGCACATTTTCGCAAATAGACGTCAGTTTTGCCTCACTGATGTGTTACATTTGACTGCTTCAGTCATGGAAAATGAAAGAAAAACACTATAGTTTAAATATTTAATATATTTAATATTCACAGATGAAAGTTTGGTATTTATGAAGTTATGTGCATTTCTTAGAACGAATTCAAGCAGGATATGTCAAGCCTGAGCCTGAGTCTGTGCTTATATTTTCTAAGCTACATGGTATTAAACCATATTTTAGATTTGACACATTTAAAATGTGTGCTGTATTATTTATATTATATTAATTATCCGTTATATTATTCAAAAGAAATTGTGGTTTACTTTGCATCGGAGCATTAAGTGGTAGTGGTAGCCTATTTTAGGGGGATAGGCTACATGGATTAATATGCAAAATGTCAATATTTTTATATATTATGCCTATATTTTAATTTATATTTTAAATATAAATATATTTTTTCCTTTAATAAAACAACATGCATTTTTGTTATTCGTTACCTGTCCTTTATTTTGACATAACTTATTGGGAAAAAGACATTTATCTGTAAACTGATTAAGAAATTGTTGTATGTTTACAGTAGGTGGCCATCCTATCTGGGGCTTACCGCCGCGCGTACCGCTGCGTAACTGTAATTCAGTCGGGTGTTAAAATCATTCGCGAAACTACCGCCAGGTGGCGCAAAGGGACGGATTGCAAAATGAATGTAATTGTAAAATGAGATAAAAGAAGGAAGTAAAACAACAATAACATTATGATATAACATTGTAACATTTATAAAAAAAACATATATTTTTTTTTACAATTTGTTAATTTTTAAAATGTAGGATAGTCTTAGGCTACAGTCTACTAAACACAAATTAAAAGAAGACCTTAACACAACTGATCATATGCATGCTATTTTTATTAAACAGTAAATAAATATAAGGCCTATATATATATAAGCTAAATTTTTTAATTTCATTAAAATTAATTTCATTTAGTTTTCATTTCGGTTCATTCTTGGTTTAAAAAAATCTTCAGGTTCCATATGCAGAGTGAAATGGGAACGGTCCCGCATTTAGCAATAATTAGTATTAACTCTGTTATTATTCTTGATTTTTCAAACTACCAGCATTTTTGAATTATGCCTTATGTGTGACCAAAAATTAAGTATTATTTGTTTCAGCTGTTTGATCATGCTGGTGCCTCGCGCCCATATTCACTGGAAACAGCAGTCATTCACCAGACATTCCGCGTTAGCACTTTGACATATTGTTAATTATGATTTTTTTTTTCCTCGATACTGAAACGCACACAGCCTATTTACCTCATGAATAATAGTTAAGCTTCAAATGGGCAACATCACAAATATGGAAACGTTTGATTTTGTAAAATATTTTCTAATAGCCTATTTTTTTCCTCTCACAAACTCTGATTTATTTTTTAGCGCGTTTAAAAAAAACATGCAGAAAACGAAAATAGGTGATTGATCCGTTAAAATGAAACCTATACACGACTCATAGCCTATATTTCTTTCCTCCGACAAACTTAATTTATTTTTTAGCGTGTTTAAAAAATAAAAAATAAAGAAAACATTCAGCAAATGAAAATAGGCGATTAATCCGTTAAAATGTGTTACTCTTGGTTAACAGTAATTATAATTATTTTACTTCAGAACAGAGCCTGGGACTAATCTAGGTTATCCATGGTTTTTTTTTTTTCATTGCATCTGAAAATGACTTTGTTCATTACATCCACTTCACGGGATCTGGCGCAGATCAGCCTCCCGCGATGCTCAGCTGTGGACGATTTAAAAATGTTTGATTATAAAGCAGTGGTTCTCAACCCGCGGCCCGTCACGAATTCAAATGCGGCTCGCACCACATGCTGAATAATAGTATTTAAATTCAAGTTAAAAAAAGGTTTTAATTGCTTAAATTATTTGTATTAATTAATAATATGTTATCATGTTTATTCTTGTAAAAAATACGTGTTTATTCTTTAGGAAAACAAGGGAAAAAATAAGGGACAATCCGAATATTTTTTTTGCTTTACCTATTTATGTAAGCTACAATTTATCAAATAATAATAATAATAATAATAAAATAATGTCAATAAAAAAAACCATTTGCCTGAGTAATTTTGACCATTATAGAATTGTGACTTTAAAGATTAGTCCTTTAGGTGGTAAAAATACTGTGAAATTAATAATGGCATAACATTTTAGAAATAAACAATGGCATTTCAGAGCATAGCAACTAAAGGTTTATGAAACATTAGCCAATAAAGCATTTTTTTAAACAACGGAACTTAAAGTTGTGAACTAAAATATTATTTCAACCATACAGTGTGAATAAATAAAATGCATAATTTTCATAACATTTCATTATTCATAAAATGCATAACGTTTCTGGTGTTTGGATTTGTACTTCAATATAATGAGCTCCAAGTTTAAGAATAGCCCTGGACTAGTTTCTCTCTCTCTCTCTCTGTTTAACAGCATTAGCTCAATGATATACGTCTTCCTTCCGTTAGAATTTTCCTGCCTTGCTAAATGTTGGGCTCATGCAGGGCCGGCTCGTGCCTATAACTGCAGCCGCCTAGGGCGGAGAGAGAGAAGGCGAGAGAGAGAGAAGGCGAGAGAGAGAAAGAGAGAGATAGAAAGAGAGAGAGAGAATTATTAATTTATTTGTTTGTTTCACATTAGGTATAAATAAAATAAAAGCTATAAATAAATAAAAAAACTTTACATTTCGAATAAAAATTCCCGTACGGCAGCGCCCTATTAGTAGGTCTATATGCATGCAAAATACTTTAATGTATATTCAAAAATGTCAAACCGAATAAATTTATCTGGTCATGAGTAATCGCCTCCGTGGAAGAGGGCTTTTCGCTGCTTAGAGACCATGGGCGCATATTTGGATTTTTATATGACATCGCATCTCTCAAAGAAAAGGAGAATAGAATAGCCTAGTTCTTCAGGATTGCTTAGGACTGGAAAAGGCCCTGACTCACGGAGACTCGCGGTATGTTGATGGGCATGAATTGTTTGAAGAGCTGACTGCTTTGGGCAGACGCCTGGTTGCTGGATCTAAACCACTGGATGCGCTTAAATTCATCTGTGAAAAAGGGATGGAAAACAATTTTCCAAATGTTTTTGTAGCATTGAGAGTGCTTCTCACTCTCCCTGTCACTGTGATCTCTGGAGAACGCAGTTTCTCAAAGCTTAAACTGATAAAAATGATCTCCGAAGTACAAGTTAAACTCGAGGACACAATCAAAGCGTTTGCCGCTGTGAACGCCTGACGCGCACGCTTCTGAAATGTAGGTGTGTGAATGTGTGTATCAGTCAAGAAAACAATCGAAAACTCCAGTTTTGTGAGCTAAAAAGTTGAGTGCACGTTTAGTTTTATTCTGTACACTATCTATTAGCCTATAAACAGAGGTGGGTAGAGTACCCAAAAACTGTACTCAAGTAAAAGTAAAGGTACTTCTAGAAATATTTACTCAAGTAAAAGTAAAATGACTAGTCTTGAATAGTTACTTGAGCAAGAGTAAAAGAGTATTGGATAAAAATTCTACTCAAGTAGTTAGTTACTAGTTACTTTGGGTCATATATACTGAGCCTTTTTTATTTAGATATATAGATAAAATGTATGTAATGTATGTGTGCGTGTAAAAATGTATATATTTCATCAGCCTTTACTCCAATTTATGTAATTTATTATAAAACCCTGTCTGTTTACTTAAGTAACAGATATAGGTGTCATGCCATAACATATTTTTAATACGACTGACTTTATATTAAATGTGAATTTAACATTGAAAGTTAATGTGATATAAATATTGCTACTAATCTTTCATTGTTCAGAAAGAGAGCAAATAACATTTACATTATTAAAGATCATTTTCACTGACAGTCTAGATTTCAATCACTCTCAGAAACTCCCATTAAATCACTGAAACTGTTAACACTGTGAAATCAATATCTTAATTATAGATTTGTACAAACATCTGCACTTTGTTGTTTCTGACGAGAGAATTCGCCAGAAAGAGGTATTCAGTCAGTGAGCGAGTGAAGGAAGCACCGGCATTTTAGCGATGACTCATCTGAACGCCTCTGATTGGCCAATGCTTTAATCAGCTCAAATGAATCATGTGTGATTGGTTATAATGCGCAGCGCTGTAAAAACACATATATCTCTGGCTCAGCACCAGCAAGCGATCACAGATCGGAATTTAGCAGCTGATGATATGACTTGCTGAACGTACTCGCACCGGTGTTATTGTATTAAAATTAATAAAATCTTAATCGTCTATTTTTTGTCTTTTGGAAGCTGCATTCAACTTGACTCCCCTCTGTTATAAGCCACACACGTACAACAAACTAATGTCACAGAGGTATCGTGTACTGTAATCGAATGTAGCCCAAGTTATTACCTGTTAAACAGTAGACAGCACACGTGGTGTTCATCTAATAAGGATCTCCATCGCTAGCAAATAATAGCCTTTGCAGATTTGCTTTCAATTCAGTGCAGTTCCATAGAAACATTTTCAACGCTGCTGATGTTCTTAAACGTTACAACTCTGAGTGAACCACTTCAGACGCTCAGCGCGTACGGCAGGAAACTGAACGACTCATTCAAACTGATTCATGAACAAATTCACTCGTTTGCCAAATGGTTTGATCAAGCCTTTGAACAGAATTGACTCAAAAGAATGAATCATTCGCGAATGGGCATCGCTCATTGCCCAGAGAAAAGTAGACGGCGCGTTTGGAATAAACTGAAGCATTTATAACATTTATTGCATTAAGATAAAGTAATGAGAGTAGCGTCGCCCACAGTAATGAAGTAAAAGTACAGATTTTTCCCCCAAAATTTACTCAAGTAAGAGTATAAAGTACCCATCTTTAAATATACTCCGAAAAGTATTAGTTACCCCAAAAAATTACTCAAGTAAATGTAACGAAGTAAATGTAACGAAGTAAATGTAACTCGTTACTACCCACCTCTGCCTATAAAACAGAATTTATACTTAGCTGTTGCATTGTGTACCCTTTTCACCTTTTTTAAAAACTCTGAAAACATGCTTGCACGTTTTTATTTTAGTGTAATTTCATAGATTAAAAAAAAAATGTTTACATGCATCTTAAGGATCCCTAATTGTGAATGTGAGGGGGGCGGCATGATCGTGCTCTGCCTAGAGCGGCATTTGAGCTTGCGCTGGCCCTGGGCTCATGATCAATAAGTTGTATTCGCCTCAATCTGATTCAGTAAAGTCAAACCGCAGACAGTGAAGCTGCATCACTGAGCGCGGGACTCACTGTGAGGCGGGAACAGAGGATTCCGCTTGGTCTTAAAGCCTCCCGCAAACATCCACGATCACAAATAACAATGATTTTCATAAAATAATGATTAATTATTAATTGATGATTTGTTATTATCATTATGGTCTTGTGAAAATAATACAATTATGAATACAAAGAGTAGTGCTGCTGAGTGCAGGCATGTTTCAGCCCAGTAACACACCGTTCCTCAGAGCCAAAACACAGACCGAATTCTGTTCAGCTGAAGGGGGTTGGGTTTTGGGTAGTTATTCATGGATGTGGGGGTCGAGATAAAGGTGTGAATTGCTCTTTCATATGGACAGTGTCTTATGAGGCTTTCACTTGCTGAACCGGTTTATATACGACTGTTGTTTTGATTATATTCACAGTGCTGGCTCTCTCCGACGAGAGAAATGCAACATTCACAGATTTCACAATTCGTTTTCGTTTCGAAACATTTCAAGCTTTGTAGATATATTGTAGATATATTTTTAATGTACCTATGTGAAACACCACGATATTATGTTAATTAAAAAATTATACATTCATTATCATGAAAAATTAAAGTGATGAGACGACCCTGTCATTAATGCACATTAATAATTTTTGCACAAACACTTGAATATGAGCTTCTTATCACGAGTAAAATTCATGCCAACAACCAACATATTTAGCTTGATCAGAAGGTTGACTGCAAGAGTGCAGCAGGATGTTAAGAGTTTGTCTGTTTCTTTTACTGATTATTTTCGGGTTAAAGCATGATATAAACAGATTCACACTCAATCGCTTTTGCAATAATGCGTTCAAACAAATGTAATCTTACAGTGCTACTATATTATCAGCATGCTATCTGATTTTGAAATCTTGAAGTTAATCGATCTGTTTAGATAAAATAACTGACAAAAATATGCTGTTATTTTCATCACAAACAAAATTTTCACAGCAGAAAGCAGCAATTAAAGATGTAATGCTTACAATGTTATTAGTTTGGCATGTGATAGGCTATAGGGAAAAAAGTTTACACAAAATAGCTTAAGCCACTTTGAAACTCTCCAGTTATTTTTTTCATTATTATTATTTTATATGCTTTGTTTTGTTTCTGGTATCAGTGAGCATGGAGGGGAAGTTGTTGCTGCTCACAGACTCTGCTGCGGAGCGAGAGAGATGTTTCACCCGACGAAATGAAGACGACCGCGGAAGCACAAGCACGGCACATCCGCCGAAAATCAACCTGCAGCAATGCACGTTCATCGACTCGCCAAGCTTTACTTTTGTAGGTCGCATGGCAGTAAATAATTTGATAATATGACCATGCAGTCAATACAGATATTTAATAAAAACATTAAAACAAGCAGGGCTGTAAAATAAAACAATAAAAACTGATGCTTGTTCTGTTTATGATGAAATGTTCTGACACTGTGTTCAGATGATTTGACACTATAGTGTGATCTCATCAAGTTTAGAAACACTTTTTCGCTGTGGGGCACAGATGACAACTTTCGCGTCCGGTGTAGACACAGACAGTGACTGCTCAATTTACAAATAAGTTCTATAAGAAAAAAAAACTAAACCAGTGGCATAACGAGATGGAAAAATAAACTAGAAAAAATATTAACAGGTCCTCCGTCCATGACACTGACTCACTGCGGAGCTGGCAGTTTTAATCTGAACAGCTCTTAAAGCTGAGTGGATGTTAGATGCATGATGGGCTAGTATTAAAAAAAAAAAAAAAAAGGTCTTTCCAGCATTTAGGTATAACAGTACTGTTTTTTTAATCATCTTGTTGCAGTTACAAATTTGACTGCTAAATGAATGATAAAGAACTATATTAAAACTTGTTTTGTAAAATTTCTTCGTCATTTGAATATTGATTTAAAAATCGGTTTAAATCATAAATCAGATTTTTTTTTCTAAAAAAAAAAAAACAGGGATTTTTTTTAGGCCATATGATATTACCCTACTTTAAAAGCAAGTAAAGAAGGTTCCCTTTAATTAGTGAATTAGTGAAGTGACATTCAGCCAAGTATGGTGACCCATACTCAGAATTTGTGCTCTGCATTTAACCCATCCGAAATGCACACACACAGAGCAGTGAACACACACACACACACTGTGAGCACACACCCAGAGCAGTGGGCAGCCATTTATGCTGCAGCACCCGGGGAGCAGTTGGGGGTTCGGTGCCTTGCTCAAGGGCACCTAAGTCGTGGTATTGAAGGTGGAGAGAGAACTGTACATGCACTCCCCCCACCCACAATTCCTGCCGGCCCAGGACTCGAACTCACAACCTTTCGATTGGGAGTCCGACTCTCTAACCATTAGGCCACGACTTCCCTTAATTACTTTAGTTGTCAATTACTAAAGCTTTTCTTTTACATCGTGTGAATGTTGTTGATTATAATGAGAGAACTTGAGTTTAATTGTGAGGAAGTTTTATTAATTCTTTAGAGTTTCAAAGATTTAATCGTGCCGGTTTAATTTTATTCGTTTCTTGTTTTAGGCAAATTAGGCCTAAATAATGGGAACGAAATTATACAGTGCTTCACATTTAAACATGCAACAATTTCTTAATCAGTTTACAGACAAATGTCTTTTTCCCAATAAGTTATGTCAAAATAAAGGACAGGTAACGAATAACAAAAATGCATGTTGTTTTATTAAAGGAAAAAATATATTTATATTTAAAATATAAATTAAAATATAGGCATAATATATTAAAATATTGAAATTTTGCATATTAATCCATGTAGCCTACCCCCCTAAAATAGGCTACCACTTTTAATGCTCGGATGCAAAGTAAACCACAATTTCTTTTGAATAATATAACGCATAATATAATATAAATAATACTGCACACCTTTTAAATGTGTCAAATCTAAAATATGGTTTAATACCATGTAGCTTAGAAAATATAAGCACAGACTCAGGCTCAGGCTTGACATATCCTGCTTGAATTCGTTCTAAGAAATGCACATAACTTCATAAATACCAAACTTTCATCTGTGAATATTAAATATTAAATATATTAAATATTTAAACTATAGTGTTTTTCTTTCATTTTCCGTGACTGAAGCAGTCAAATGTAACACATCAGTGAGGCAAAACTGACGTCTATTTGCAAAAATGTGCTTTGATGCGCTTGTTTGATAACTTGTGGTTAAAGCGCCACTCAGCGGTCAAAGGCTGCAAATGCACTTTATACCGCCGACGCCGCGGTAAAAGAGGCGTTTTCGATGTCTACTTAGTGTAAATGTGAAGCACTGTATAATTTCGTTCCCATTATTTAGGCCTAATTTGTCTAAAACAAGAAACGAATAATATTAAACCTGCACGATTAAATCTTTGAAACTCTAAAGAATTAATAAAACGTCCTCACGATTAAACTCAAGTTCTCTCATTATAATCAACAGCATTCACACGATGTAAAAGAAAAGCTTTAGTAATTGACAACTAAAGTAATTTTAAAGGGAACCTTCTTTACTTGCTTTTAAAGTAGGGTAACATCATATGCCCCCCAAAAAAAATCCCAGTATTTTTTTTTATTTTAGAAAAAAAAATCTGATTTATGATTTAAACTGATTTTTAAATCAATATTAAAATGTCGAAGAAATTTTACAAAACAAGTTTTAATATAGTTCTTTATCATTCATTTAGCAGTCAAATTTATAACTGCAACAAGATGATTGAAAAAAAACAGTACTGTTATACCTAAATGCTGGAAAGACCTTTATTTTTTTATTTTTTTTTATTTTTTTTTATTTTTTTTAATACTAGCCCATCATGCATCTAACCATCCACTCAGCTTTAAGAGCTGTTAAGATTAAAACTGCCAGCTCAGCA
>NW_026775011.1:67200-77200 GCF_963082965.1 Carassius carassius
GTGAGTCAGTGTCATGGACGGAGGACCTGTTAATATTTTTTCTAGTTTATATTTCCATCTCGTTATGCCGCTGGTTTAGATTTTTTTTTCTTTTTTTTCTTATAGAACTTATTTATAAATAGAGCAGTCACTGTCTGTGTCTACACCGGACACGAAAGTTGTCATCTGTGCCCCACAGCGAAAAGTGTGTCTAAACTTGATGACATCACACTATAGTGTCAAATCATCTGAACACAGTGTCAGAACATTTCATCATAAACAGAACAAGCATCAGTTCACTGATGGGGATCGAGTCCAGTGTATCCATCACTGTGTTCTGTTGTCTTTTGTTGGATCGTTCCACTTGTGTCCGGTGTAGACCTGGCATGCGTTTTTTATTGTTTTATTTTACAGCCCTGCTTGTTTTAATGTTTTTATTAAATATCTGTATTGACTGCATGGTCATATTATCGAATTATTTACTGCCATGCGACCTACAAAAGTAAAGCTTGGCGAGTCGATGAACGAGCATTGCTGCAGGTTGATTTTCGGCGGATGTGTTCCGTGCTTGTGCTTCCGCGGTCATCTTCATTTCGTCGGGTGAAACGTCTCTCTCACTCCGAAGCAGAGTCTGTGAGAAGCAACAACTTCCCCTCCACGCGCTCTGATACCAGAAACACGCTTCACCTTCACTCCGTGAATAATGTATTTCAGTATGTTTGAAATGTTATGTTCATAACAAAGCATATAAAATAATAATAATAAAAAAAAAATAACTGGAGAGTTTCAAAGTGGCTTAAGCTATTTTGTGTTAACTTTTTTCCCTGTATCCTATCACATGCCAAACTAATAACATTGTAAGCATTACATCTTTAATTGCTGCTTTCTGCTGTGAAAATTTTGTTTGTGATGAAAATAACAGTATATTTTTGTCAGTTATTTTATCTAAACAGAACGATTAACTTCAAGATTTCAAAATCAGATAGCATGCTGATAATGTAGTAGCACTGTAAGATTACATTTGTTTGAACGCATTATTGCAAAAGCGATTGAGTGTGAATCTGTTTATATCATGCTTTAACCCGAAAATAATCAGTAAAAGAAACAGACAAACTCTTAACATCCCGCTGCACTCTTGCAGTCAACCTTCTGATCAAGCTAAATATGTTGGCTGTTGGCATGAATTTTACTCGTGATAAGAAGCTCATATTCAAGCGTTTGTGCAAAAATTATTAATGTGCACTAATGACAGGGAGGCGTCGTCTCACTTTAATTTTTCAATGAATGTATAATTTTTTAATTAACATAATATCGTGGTGTCTCACATACATTAAAAATATATCTACAGAAAGCTTGAAATGTTTCGAAACGAAAACGAATTGTGAAATCTATGAATGTTGCATTTCTCTCATCGGAGAGAGCCAGCACTGTGAATATAATCAAAACAACAGTCGTATTTAAACCGGTTCAGCACGTGAAAGCCTCATAAGACACTGTCCATATGAAAGAGCAATTCACACCTTTATCTCGACCCCCACATCTATGAATAACTACCCAAAACCCAACCCCCTCCAGCTGAATAGAATTCGGTCTGTGTTTTGGCTCTGAGGAACGGTGTGTTACTGGGCTGAAACATGCCTGCACTCAGCAGCACTACTCTTTGTATTCATAATTGTATTATTTTCACAAGACCATAATGATAATAACAAATCATCAATTAATAATTAATCATTATTTTACGAAAATCATTGTTATTTGTGATCGTGGATGTTTGCGGGAAGCTTTAAGACCAAGCGGAATCCTCTGTTCCCGCCTCACAGTGAGTCCCGCGCGCTCAGTGATGCAGCTTCACTGTCTGCGGTTTGACTTTACTGAATCAGATTGAGGCGAATACAACTTATTGATCATGAGCCCAACATTTAGCAAGGCAGGAAAATTCTAACGGAAAGAAGACATATATCATTGAGCTAATGCTGTTAAAGAGAGAGAGAGAGAGAGAGAGAGAGAGAAAAACTTGTCTAGGGGTATTCTTAAACTTGGAGCTCATTATATTGAAGTACAAATCCAAACACCAGAAACGTTATGCATTTTATGAATAATGAAATGCTATGAAAATTATGCATTTTATTTATTCACATGCTGTATGGTTGAAATAACATTTTAGTTCACAACTTTAAGTTCCGTTGTTTAAAAAAATGCTTTATTGGCTAATGTTTCATAAACCTTCAGTTGCAACCCTATCTCATGGCGGATTCGTACTAATTCGTACGAATTAACCAAGTGGCTAAATTGTACAATATCGTACGAGCTGGGTCATATGAATTTGTACGATTTGTTCATTGCATTTAATAAAAGCCCATCAAGATGAATTCGTACTAATTCGCATGATTTAATGTATTGGTTAAATCGTACTATATCGTACGATTTGTTTTTCACGTTCATTTAGCATGTCCCAGTCTCACGGCAGTTTGTGATTTGGTCACGTAATTTAATCTACCGATTATTTTCGTGATTGCAGCACGTTTTTTTTAACTAATGCATTTCAATTGGATGCATCTTTCGTGTAACAGCACGATACTTTCTGATTAATTAACTTATTATTATTTTTCCACAAGACAACAGAAGATTCTCACAAAACCTTTTTTTTTAAAATCTGAGCTAAACTTACTGTAACAAACTGAGCAACATACTGTATTGCTGGTGACAAAAACACATATTCAAACTTTTTTTGCTGTAAAATGCGCAATGGTTCTTTTTTTAACTTTTTTATTGATTTTATATATATATATATATATATATATTATTAAAATTACAGAATTCAATATCAAGTCCTTGACACATTACTTTAACGCATTTCACATTTAGTAACAATATAGTTTAAATAAAAAGAACCAAAAAAGAAATAAATACAAAAATAAACTATCAGAGATAGGCCTACAGATCTTTTATTTTTTTACTTTAGACTCTAAAGTTAAAAGTTTTTATTAAGGTTATTGTAAAGGCTGCTTAAAATGCTGTCGTAGATGAGCCGCTGATCGCTGTCAGATTCTGTGATATGAATGTCCGCGTTGGATTGTGGATAATGGGCTTAGAATGAGCCCCGCTCGGCCCGTGTTCTGGCTTACTGTAATATTTCACTGGTAATAAGACCTAAATAATATAATTAAAATGAAGAAATGAATGAATGAATACAATGATAACATCTAAATAAATGTTGATAGATGTAGCTTTATAGTTTTAAAAATATCAATAAACATCAAAGCATCCCAGCTTCGAAATAATAACCGAAAAAGACCTAATTAATAATAATACATAATTAATATACAGTGCAGCCACTCCCACCATGCGCATCATGTGCTGTGCGTCCATCCATTACTCCCAAACCGTCAAAACTGAAGCACGGTCAAGCGCATTGTCGTGGCAAAATTTAAATCAACTCTCATCAGCATAAGAGACAGACTCATTCTCAGGTATAATTAAAAAGAAAGCTTTTATTCTTTGCAAAGAAGGTCAGACAGTCATTCAGCAACACTGAGTTCCTGCGGAGTGAAACCGACCCAGGAAGAGGGCAGTCCTCCACCTTATATCCCTTTGCTGTGTCAAGGTTACACGGTCTTAGCAGCTGTAAATTTCCACACATAACAAGGAACACTCTCTATGGGCTGTTTCTCACACATTTAGGACTTAGGTGACCCCCTCAGGTCATCCCCAGGCATTGTCCCCCCACTATAAGGCCCAATGACCCTCTCAGGTCATTCTCAGACATCTGTTTCCCCCAAGGTGTCATCCTTCTGAACCGACACAGCAATTCTAAGAAAACACATGCATATATAGGCATACAGAAGTAATGTTAAATGAATTTTTCCACCACAATTTCCCCCTTTTTATCATTCATTGATCACTAAAGCATAACAATTCATTTCTACTGGTTATACTTTCACTACACACTTAACATTATGTTGCTCTCGAAGCCGGGCTAAATGAGTAATCACTGCTACTGCATTCCTGACATGAGTCAGACCCTCAGTCACCTCACAGACACAAACACAATTCAAAATCAAAAATTCACACTCAAGAATACAAACATAATTAAAAATAAAGCAAACTTAAGGCATATCATCACATTTATACTCTGCATCCCTGATTTTCTCATAAATGATCACTCTCTTAAATTTGTGAAAGGTAAAGCTAGAAAATATGCCAAGGCTTTTTATATGGGGATAGACCCTATTTCAAGCAAGCAAACAGTTCAGATAGGCCCGAACATTACTTATTTCAAAGAAAAATATAAGTCTCATACATTAAACACATTTCACTGTAGCTTCCGCTACTGTTTGTTCCTTCATCAATAGTTTTCTCCCTACGCAAGTCCATGATAATGTATTCATTGTATACAGTCATTTGAACCATTTGATGTGAAACGCTAAACTTCACCAGTCTCTGTACTGAGCTGGATAACAACTAAAAAATACATGGTAGACATAATAGCAGCAAAAATCATTTAGCAGCATTATGTGTACGCTCATGCTCTTTTACGGCCTTTCTCATGTGGGTGATGATATTGGTAACGTTGTCACTGTAGTCTGGAATATGAAAACAACATGATGTACCCAACCATGATGCTCATATTTATCTTTTCACTTGTGCGCAGACTACTTCGATGCTGTTTTTCAGTCTTAACCTTGCTCTTCCCACTGATAAGGACGCTTGATGTTTAGGCTGGATTCTGGCCTTGTTGACGTGTGTGTCTCCAGATCCTTACTCCCTCCGCTCCTCTTCCTCAGATGCAGGTGGGACCTTTCTGCAGTGGCTGGCCTGGATCCATGTTGCTCTCTCTGCTACTTTCACAGCCGTGTGAGTGGTCAGAAGCACCTGGAACGGTCCCAGCCACCTTTTCGCCTTCCAGCTCTTTCTCCTCAGATCTCGTACCACCACGAAATCTCCTGGTTTCAGGTTATGCAACGGTGTTTCAGCAACCTTCTCCTGAGCAGCTTTCACCTAAACACAGACTTAGACAACAGAGAAGACATTTCTTTGCACTAACTCAACATGTCATGCTCACACACCTCTGTTGATGGTAGTTGTTTACCCCCCCTCTTTACCCATAAATGGTGGTTGGCCAAAGAGAATTTCAAAAGAGCTCAGGTTTACTCTGGATCGATTTCTCATTCTCATATACATGAGAATGATTGGGAGCACCTTAACCCATGTGAGTCCAGTTTTCTCACAACACTTAGCCAATTAGATTTTTACTGCCACTACACAAAATGTGTTTCATTGTCTGAACTGCTTTTTTCGTGGGATTCCCCCATCTCAGGACTGATTCAGTCAGCAGAGCCCTTACTACTGCTGCTGCATCCTGGTTGGACATTGGGAAGACCGCTACCCATTTGGACCACATGTCCACAAATACCAAACCATTTTTCCTTCCCTTCACATAGGAACAGTTCAATGAAATCCATCAGGGCTGTCTGGGAAACCTGAGACATTTTTATGCCTCTTGCCACATTATGTGTATTACAAATGACACTTTTAAAAAAAAATTCTGCATAAATTTTGAACCCCTTTTTAAACCACAATTCTTTAATTTGCATAATCAGTCCCCCTTTCGATGCGTGGTCTTTCCCATGCATCGACTTAACATAGTGAGGAAAGAAGTGTTTAGGTAAACAAGGCTTTCCATCTCTGCTCATCCATACTCCATTCACCATCGTACAACCACTCTGTTTCCATCTCTCTCTCCTGTCCTGTCCCAAATGTCTGCCATGCCCTGTAAAGATGAAGAAATGTCAGGGTTATTTTCAGATAAAGTACACTCTGATGATTTTGTCTGCTGAGCTGCCGCAGCCTTCGCCGCTGCGTCTGCTCTGGCGTTTCCTGTAGATACAGAATCTTTGTTATTAGTATGCACTGCGCATTTACAAATGGCTATCTCTTCTGGCAGCAAAATAGCGTCTAGCAAATCTGCCACGAGGGGTGCATTTAATATTGGTCGCCCATCTGACTTCAAAAACTTTCTGTGTTTCCACAGCGCACCAAAATCATGAGTAATCTCAAATGCATAGCGTGAATCTGTTTAAATCGTTACACATTTGTCTGTCATTAGTTTGCATATTTCTGTTAATGCCAAAAGCTCAGCTGCTTTTCTTGAATAATTTGATGGCAATGAGCCAGAGGCCACAATGTCAAATTCAGTTATCTCATAACCAACCTTATTCAGCCCTGTTTGTGGATCTTTAAAAGCTGAGCCATCCACAAAGAGGACATTTTCAAGTGGCACGTCAGACAGGTCTGGACATGGCGTACACACTTGTTCAAGTGCTGTTGATAAGTGTGATGTTTTATGTTCCTGCAAAATCATGGACACTGCGTGAAGCACCATCAATGTCAGATCAGAGTAACCTACGAAGTCTCTAGAAGCCATCACGGCCTTCTCAGCAGCTGCCACCGCCCTCAGACAGTGTGGCATCAGACAGTGTGGCAGGCCTGCTGCAACTGGGTCCAGTTTGCTGGAAAAATATGCCACAGGTCTCAATTTGTCTCCATGATGCTGCAACAATACAGAAGTCATAAATACATTTTTCTCATCAACCATCTGAATAAAGGATTTATTTGGGGCTGGCAAGCCCAGAGATGGCGCAACAGACAGCTGAACTTTCATGTTCAGAAATGCCTCTTCCGCTTTCTCTGTCCACTCAATCCTGTCATATAAATTTAACCCTTTCCCTCTCAGGGCTCTCAGGGGCAGCTCAAAAATGTTATAATTTGGAATAGATGTTCTACAATAGGAACACATTCCCAAAAATTTAGCATTTGTTTCTTTGTCAGTGGTTTTGGGACCTCTTTTATAGCTTTAAGCCCTTTTTCAGACAGTGATTTGCTATTCAGAGTTATTACATGCCCCAGGAATGTAATCTGTTGTTTTACGAACTGCAGTTTTGTCAGGCTGACTTTATGGCCCTCCCGAGCCAGATGGTTCAAGATGGTCACAGTGTCAGTCTCACATGTGAGCTCATCACGAGCACACAAGCAAAGATCATCCACATACTGTAACAGAGCTGTACCTGCTGTCAGGGTCAAAGGTTCCAAACTCCTTCTTAGGGCTTCATTGTAATCTTTGCCCTCAAATTCAAATGCAAATCAGAATTGACTGTCTTTATCAACTGGCACACTAAAAAATGCATTTGCCAAATCTACCACTGAGAAGAATGATGTTGCATCTTGTGGTATTTGTGACGAAATTGTGTATGGATTTAGTACTGAAGGAGCTCTCTGCCTGACAGCAGCGTTCACCGCCTGTAAATCCTGTACAAATCGCCACTCTGTGGGCTGACCCTCATCCCTTATTTTTATTTACAGGAAAAATTGGAGTGCCAACTGGAGAATCCTTGCATGGCACCATTATTCCCTCTTTTATTAGTGACTAAAATACTGGTTTTATACCAAGAATTGCCTCTTGTTTTAGAGGGTATTGCCGTTGACATCGTCTGTAATCAGATTTTGGAGTGACCACAACTGGTTCACATCCTTTAATTAAACCCACATCATATTTGTGTTTTGCCCATAACTCTGATGGCACTTCTGCTAATGCTGGATGTATATCTGAGGCACAAATATTTGTCATGCAATGATTTTCCCTTTCTCTTTTGTCAATGGGTACCACAACTCTCTCTGTCTCAATGTCATGCTTACACTCAGACATAAACACTCCCAGACTCTCACTGTGTTTAACCCCCTCCCCTATCTGTCTCTGTCTGTAACACAAACACAGCTTTTCACAAACTCTTCTAATCTGGGCCCTATCTGCTGGCCTTGGAGAGCGAGGCACAGAATCCTTTGCCATTAAGTAACACTGAAGCTGTTTTTCTGTCAGACAAACTGAAACTGCACACACCTTTTCTGTCTAAAACATTTTCTCAAAATGTAAAATTTCTCCTGTTTCCCCCTCAAACCAGTCTTTTTCATACTGGTCATCTCGTTGTATTACAACATGTGACGTGCAATGCAATTTGTCAGGCAACACAATTTCTCTGTCAAATGGTTTTGTTCGATTTTTAGCCAGTTCACACATCATTCCAGCCCAATCAGAATTTATGATGTGCCATTCATATGCCCATTTTGGTTCTGCTTGCAGACAGCAAATTTGCTCTTTCTCTGCCACTCGGACACCCCCATAGTCTGCAATCAGTGTCAAATTTAGTTTGCACAATAAATCTCTCCCCATCAAAGGCACTGGACATGCAGGGGTGTAGAGAAAAGCATGCCTCAGCACCTCAACCCTTTCGGGTTTACAATTCAGAGGCACTGTGAATCTTTCACAAATTACGTGCCCTGATGCAGAAATTGACTCATTCATTTCGCCTGTTAATTGTGGTTGGCATTGCAAATCACATGGCTGTAAAGCTATGTATATATATCAGCTAAGAACTCAATCAATATCCCCTCCAGTAGCATAGGATATTTAGGCATTTTCATAAAAACTTCACTCTTAAAGGGACAATAAGTAACTTTTTAGGTATTTTATTATCTAAAATCAAAATTTTTACTCATAAATATGCCCTCAATGGTGTACAAATACCTATGCCAATGTTTAAACTAATCCTCATAAATGAAGAATTTATTATCTTTATATACATGGGACGGGTAGGTCGACGGAGGCTTCCATGTAGTTCCGCCATCTTGCAAAACTATAATAGCAGAGAGGGACAAAAAGTACTAAGCCAACGCGTTTCCACAACGCGTTTTCGGTCAGAGCCAGAAACGCAGGTGCAGAGCAGTGAGAGGCGCTTGAAACTGCACCGGCAAGTTTAAAATTCTGGATTGCATTCTTATTATGGACCATACATATGCCGCGCCACAGGAGAAGAAAACATCGTCGCCAAAACGAAGTGCTATTAGAAGACATCCTGTCAAAGTACATATCGCCTACCGTAGATGCAACGCGCATTTGAAAAAGTGAGGCGCTGGAGAGCAAAATTAGTTTGAATGCAAAATACAATTTCACCACTAGATGGGAGTAATTCCTACTTACAGTCCCTTCAAACATTATCGCACATTTATCAGGATGTCCATTAACAGAATCAGACATACACAAAGGAAAGCAAGCTTTTTTCTTCATTGCAGAGAGCAGAAAGTACATCAGTGTATGTGTGTGTGTGTGTGTGGTTAGAAAATGTTCACTTCCCTGACTTGTGACCTTTGGTTGCTCGCCCTGGACCCATCCTCTCTGCTCTCCGTCTCCCTCGCTTCAGTCTGCTTTGTTGATTTTGCCGGTTCTTCGGGCAATCCTCGGCCCAAAAACTGTCCTTTTGCACAGTCTGCATCTGGTACACTTGAATGTCGTATGTTCATCAGTCTCGCAGATCCAACAACCCCATCTTTCAGAGTTTCTTTTAGTTTCGTTCGGATTTCTTCCTCCTCCTCTCTTCCATCTTCCCCCTTTCAATTGCTGGTTTCGCTGTGCAGAATAGCCCCCCGGCTTCGACACGGCTTGCACAAACGCCAGCTGCCACTCTCTGTTGGTCTTGGCTTTAACTCTTTCCTTCTTCGCCGTCTGTATCTCTTCTTCATGCAAAGCGTGTGCTAATACAGCAGATAGCCGTCCACTTTTCCATTCACCGTGTCCTCTCTGACAGTCTTCTTTCTGCAGCTCTCCACTCACTTCATGCCTGCTCGTAGCCCCCAGTTTCACTGCCAGCAGCCTTCTCAGTTCGTACATGGTAGGGCTGAATTCTTGGCAGAAGGTGACTAATTCGGTGGAAAATTTATCACCTGCTTCGTCAGGGCTCGGCAAGTGAGCCATCGCTTCCTTCATGTCAGTCATAGTCCACGGTCTAAAGACCATAACAGGCCCGTCAGGACCTAAAACTTAAATCAATGGTGCTGTAATACTCACATTTTCTTCTTTCGCTGTTTGTCTTGTTTGTCTTTTCTTTGTCGGGGGTGCTCTGCGCACTATTTCCTCTTCAATTTCTTCGTTGGGGGTTTCAGGAATGATTTCTGGTTCTTCCTCTGTTTCTTG
>NW_026775011.1:82200-107200 GCF_963082965.1 Carassius carassius
TTCTCCCAATTCTTTTTTTTAAACTCTTCATTTCCCAAATAAATCCCTAAAAATTTGAAACCCATTTTTCCCCATTTTACATTTTCAGGAATAACTGGTAAATCTTCTATTGAATGTTCAAGACACCACAAAGCTTCAGTTTTACTCCAATTTAACTTTGCGGATGATGCCTTTTCATATAAACATAGACACTTACTAGGGGTGTAACGATACGCGTATTCGTATTGAACCGTTCGGTACGAGGCTTTCGGTTCGGTACGCGGTACGCATTATGGACCGAACGGTTCGTTGGACTAATTAATTATATTTGGAAAATAAAAAAAATTGTGAAATATAATGATATGCGTTCAACAAGGTAGCCCAATAACCCAAACGACGTAACAGGCAACGCCCCTGACACCCCCGAAGAAGAAAAAAACACCAACTTATATGTTAATGTTAGGCTACTCAGTCAAGCGCTCGCTCACTCAGCAATACAGGCTGAAGGCGCGTTGCAAAATGGCCAATGCGTTTAACAGGGAATCCAAAGTGCACCCAAACACCAGACCTGTTGGTTATTGGAGGATCTTCTATTTCTGGTCTGTTAAACGCATAAGCCATTTTGCAACGAGCCTTCAGCGCGTACTGAGTGAGCGAGAGCCTGACTCTGTAGTGCAGTGATCCTCACTATTTTTTTCACAAGAGCCACATTGGCAGAGCAAAATCAAAAGGCGAGCCACTTTTATGACAACATACTAAGTCACCTTTGCAAATGTGCATTTCTACATATAAATTGGACATCCCACAAAAAAGAAATAACAAGGCCAATACATTTTCGTTTAAGAACAGATTTACTTTAATAGTGGGATGAGCGAAAGCTGGCATGCATGTCAAACAAAATGCCCCCAAAAGAAAAAACAATCTCTATGTTTTCAGTGCTGATGCATTCATGTAACATTTAAGGGCACCTAAAAGCTGTCACAACGAACCGGCAAAATTAATGATTATGAATATGTAAAATATAGCAGAAGACATTTAATTTTTTTTATGTCTGTCGGCTAGAAAGATGCTGACTCGTGATCTTCTCAGTAGTGAATGCGCCTGAGAGAAATGCACATTTCATACGGGAGGGAGAGCAGTCTGTTTTCTTTCGTTTTGAATTGTTTTGTTTAAAAGTAGACATTTCAAGCTTTATATATAGCCTATTTGTCGGGTCTGTGAGGCAAGTAGGCTATACGCTGAGTTTCGGTTCATTCATGAGACAAACTCCAGGTTCACACCGGCTCCTTCGTATCGTGGTTATCTATTTTCTATTTACTTCTTATTAAATCCAGACAATTGGTTGATGAAACCTTGATTAAAATTAAGATACAATTAATACAAAACGAAATCAAATTTAAAGACAGGCTTTGTGCTTTCTGTTTGAGGTCTCAGTGAAAGTTTTAAAGCAGTCTTAGTGCGACTTATATTGATAGGCTACACCTGTATGAATTCTCATTTTACTTTCTGAACCCCATTATTGAGCCGAGTTTTGCTTAAAAATAGTCTACTGTTGATGACTGTGCAAGACTAAGGGATTCAGGGTCAGGCTTGAATGAGCATGCTTCAGACTCGTGGTGTGAGCAGAGCGAAATTGGAGCGGGAAATGCGACGCTCCGTCCACCGTCCTTTTGAAATTGCCGCTCTGCGCTCTGTCCAAGATCCGCCCGCTCGCTCCCGCCTCACATGCTCTGAAGGCAAGTGGCAGTGTGATACTGTAAGCTACTATGCGAGCCGCCAGTTATAGCTTGACGAGCCGTGCAATGAGTAACTGTGCTGTAGTGGAAAACTTAGGTTTTAAGAACATGCTTAATGTAATTGAGCCCCGTTACAATATTCCTTCACGAGCTCATTTCAGACAGACCGTAATTCCTGCTTTGTTCTAAAAAACATAAGCCCTATAGAGAACCAATTGAGTAAAAACACACTCAATATAAAGAGTTAAAGAGTTCCATATAAAAAGTTACATCTTTGTATTTGTTCATAACAAATATAACATTTTCATTTTTTTTATAAGGAGCTGTTTTTGTTTTATACAGTATGCTGCTAAGAAAACACCATAGAAGATGGGTAAAGAATATCTCCATCAGTGTTCAATGTAAAAAAAAAAAAAAAAAAACATACTTTGTTAGTTTTAATAAATAAAACATTTTTATAAAAATCAAGGAAATTTATCTGCTAATTTTTTCTTTTTGCTGTATCTAAAACGTACCGAACCGTACCGAACCGAACCGTGACACCAGTGTATTGTATCGAACCGAACCGTGAATTTTGTGAACCGTTACACCCCTAACACTTACTGATTGCATTTACATCTTTTTGATTCTGGACAAATACAGTAATATCATCTGCATATGCGGTCAGCTTAATTTCATTATGAATATTATTTCCTATACATATACCAGACACATTTCTCCTAAATAAACATAACAAAGGTTCAACTGCTAATGCATACAGCTGACCAGACAAAGGACATCCCTGTCTGATTCCCCTTTGCATTTGAATTGGTGGACTTAAATCTCCTCCAATTTTCACTAAACATGAAGCGTTTGTATACAAGATCTTAATCCAGGATAAAAAACCATCACCTCAACCAAAAGCTTTTAGTGTTCTGAATAAATATTCATGGTCTACACGATCAAACGCCTTCTCTTGATCTAATGATAGAAGACCTAAGCTGGTACCATTTATTTTACAATAATCCAGTAAATCTCTCACTAGAAAAATATTATCATAAATTGTTCTATCTGGAAATACAATATGATTGATCCTTATGAATGATATTACCCAAAACACACTTTAATCTATTGACCAAAACTTTTGCTAGAATTTTATAATCAGTAGTGAGGATGGAAACGGGTCTCCAGTTCTTCATGAGACTTAGGTCTCCTTTTTTGGGGATAAGAACAAGAACAGCCCTCTGACAGCTCCTGGGAAGACATTGTTCCTCATAACATTCCTGTACCACCTCATAGAAGTCTCTACCTATGATTCCCCACATAACTTTATAAAATTCCCCCGGCAGACCATCAATACCTGGTGCACGGCCAGGTTTCACCTGTTGTACTGCTTCAGTCAGTTCTTGAAAGGAAAAAACACTGTCCAACCTTTCTCGCTGTTTTTCATTAAGAGTAGGAAGTTGTTCAATCAAGTCCGATGTACTTTGTGGATCACAGATTCCAGCTCTAAAAAGTTCTGTATAAAAGTCCACAGCAATTTTCCTCATCTTCTTTGGGTCAGACGTTTTAGACCCATCAGGGAATGTCAGACAATGCATTATATTCTGCTTTTTTGAGACTTTTTCCAGATTAAAAAATATGTAGTTGGTGCATCCATATCACGCACTGACAGAAACCGTGACCTTATTAGTGCCCCCTTAGCTTGCACCTGCAGAAGAGAGGTAAGAGCACTCTTTCTCTCACATAAGTTCTCAGTCATTACAGCATCTGGTTGCAGCAGCAGATTCGCTGTAATCTGCACTATTTCCTTCTCTAAATCGTTGATTTTTCTCTTAATCTGTGTTGTAGAGAAAGAAAACAACTGCTGACAAAAAATTCGAATTTGTGTTTTTCCCAATTCCCACCACTTAATTAAATTTTCATATTCACCTTTCTGGGAAACCCAAAAGTCCCAAAAACATTTAAATCTCTCAATAAAATCTTTCTCCTGTAATAAACGTACTTTCAATTTCCAGTAAGGACTTTTGCACTGAGTCTGTGACAAAGTTAAATTACAAGAAACAAAATGATGATCTGAAAAAACACATGGAACAATGTTCGCAGCCAAAATTCTATTATTAGTTCTCTTACAAACATAGAATCGATCTAGTCTAGCTGCACTTATTCTCCCTTGTGAAATTTTTACCCAAGTATATTTTTTTACATTTGAATTCCTCTCTCTCCACACATCCAACAAATTGTTTTGAAAGATAACCTTTTTTAACAAAGCAGGCGATTCAAAATCTGGTTCAGTATTATTTCTATCTAATGTTAAATCAACTGTGCTATTCCAGTCACCTCCTACTATTAGAAAATCATCAGCGTTTACATTTCTCAAATATTCATTCAGTCTTTTAAATAGAATTATTCTATCTGCACTTCTGTTTGGAGCGTAAATATTAACAAATATAAAATTATATTCATCAATTTTTGTTTTTACAACAAGAAGGCGACGTTTGACAGTATATCTACATTGAGGTAAGGTGAAAAAAGTATGGCTACCCCAGCACTTAAATTGGTTCCATGGCTTAGAGAGTAACTGCCCTCCCAACACAATCCCCAATCTGCCTCATTATTCTCATCACTATGAGTTTCTTGTAAGAAGGTTACATGCGATTCTTTAAGCTTAAGAAACTCAGTTAATAAACCTTGTTTTTCTCTATTCCTCGCTCCATTAACGTTTAAAGAACTAACTTTTATGATTTGCATGATAGAGGAGGGAAAGAGAAACAAGAAAGAAAAAAGACAGAGGAAGAAAAAAAAAATAAGAGCAGCACCCATCACCATGTGAACCTACTTATTTTTTCTCTTTCCTTTTAAACTTTTTCGAAATACTGTAGCCAGTTTCTTCAAACGAAATCTTTTTTGTTTTGATATGACGTCACAACCTACACTTTTCTGAACACTCATAACTGACCTCAAAAATTTGGCAGCATCAGGAAAAAACTTCAGGACATCAACTTTCTGTCCTTTTGTTTGATCCAGAAAGTAATTAACTTCTTCCACAGAATACAAATCCCCAGATGATTGACTCAACTCAAACTCAGAAACTTCTGAACAACTGTCACTATCACATCTTGATTCATCTACACACACGTCATCATCATCGTCATTCTCAACACACTGTAAACCACTTCCACTAGCCTTTTCAATTTCCATATCCTTGCCACATATAGAGCTCTGATCAGCTCCTTCTAAAACACCAAGCACTTTAGGAAAAGAAGAGTCACTCACCTCTGATCTTGATAACGGCTCCTTATCTGACTCAACCTGTCCTTCTGAACGCTCTATGTTCTCAAGCGAGTGAATACGTCCACTGTTGGTTGGGCTTTTCTCTTGAGTCTTCTCTATTTGTTTTTCATTCTGTACTTTTTGTTTTTTACTTTTCGATTGCGCCGACATCTCTTTTAAGAGCGTGGGTCGTTTTCCGGCTTTGTCAGTTTTACCGCGATCCGACTGCACTCTCGTTTCATTGTTTTCAGTCTCTGCACTTTTCTCCTCGTTTTTGTCTCTGTGAGGACAAAACAATTTTTTGTGGCCTACGTCCCCGCAATCAAAGCATCTCATACTTTCTGTAGTTGCAAAAATCATATAAGAGCTTTCGCCGTGTTGTATACGGAAGGACACTTCCAAAAACTTTGTCGGTGCTTGCAAAAACATGAAAACCTGTCTCCGAAAAGACGTTACGTGCTTCAGTGCGTCGTTCTTACAGCCAAGAGGAACAGCTCTAATTGTACTTGCAAATTTGCCAAAACGACTTAGTTCTTTTATAATCGCTTCGTTTTTAATGAATGGGGGCGCATTCGAGATTATGACACGCGTCGCAGGTGAACGCAGAGGTGTCACCTGCACAAACGTGTCCGACATTTCGAGACACCCCTCGCTGCATGCTGTAGCACGATGACGTATTTGGATCTGATCCAATACGTAGTGGACGCTGTTACGCGCATGCGCGGTGGGGTGTTTTGTGACGTCATATGCATGCGCCGATTGCGCACTAGTAGAGAGCATCGACAGTATATAAGGTAGAGAGTTGGTGAACAATCGCACTTGCTTTGATCTTCTTTGAAGAATCTGCAGAAAAACGATGGATTAATTAACAATATTGATTGTATATCGGTACTTCGGTAGGTAATTCATCTTTGGAATCTTTATGTACTGTTTTGTTGTTTCAACATGTATAGTCTTGTGTAGTGTTATGTATCCATAGCGGTATAACGTTAAACGTGTTTAGCTGACATGACTTTTAAAGATGATCACAGTGATTCTCATTTTAATCTTATACTTCAGACCATAATACCATATGGACAGACTGCAGGGCTAATGTAAAATTAACATGATTTTGCTCGGTTACTGATTATTATTTATTTGTTATTGTATTGTTCTAGATGAATGTCTTTAAAAAGGGCAGTTGCCCTGTAATTTCAAGGTGCACACGGTGCTGTAACCTGTATCACTGTCCTTTTTGTGAGACGTACAAAACCACATCACAACTGTCCATTGATTGCCATGTAGAGAATCATCTAAAATTGGCAGTACATCATGATGGTGAGTATAATTTCACCTCTATACAATACTGATATTAATTTGCTTTATAAAATTTGATCAGAGTAATGCATGTGTGTATTCTGTGTAACTTTTTCCCCCAGATTTTGTGATTGTTAAGTGCAATTCACACTGTAGGGAAAATGCATTTTTCACTGCTGTTACTGTCCTGCTACAGTAATAAGAAAAGTGCAGTTAATTACTCATTTTAAAAAATGTAAACAAAAGTTGGCATTTCCTGGCCAGGAAGCTCAGTCTCCACTCCTGCATAGCCCAGCAGCCACTGCTCGACTTCCAAATATTTCGGCACAGACTTCTCATGTCATTACACAGGCGCCTCCCCTGTCATGCCCCATGGCTATCCGAACATCTTCATCTCCAGTTACATCAGTGTTTCGGTCTCCACCAATGACACAGTCTTGGACAAGTCCCTTATGTCTACCTTTGCAATCTGGGAAAAGTCCCTTATGTCTACCTTTGCAATCTGGGACAACTTGCCCTCCTTCTGAAGCTCAATTTTCTCTTTCTGCATCCACCCAAGTATTTCCATCTCCGACTACTTCTGCTGTCCATGTTCCACCAGTGCAACCAACAGTAAATCGTCTTCAACCAAAGAAGAAAAGAATTAGATGTGATCATTGTGATATGGAATTGAATAAAAAAAACTTACGTGTTCACATTAGAAGAAAGCACACCACAGTTAAAGAGGCCATCACATCAGAACGACATCTACTTTGCCAGTGCATTGACAGTAAGCATGGAATTTTTGCAGTGGCAAAATCTTTCAGTGCACCATCTCTTCCCATCCATGTTCAAAAAAAGATTTGGGGTGTAAACAACAAAGTTATGTGTGAACTAGACCAATGCAATGCCAGTGCTGAATTTGCTCAAAGGAGTGGCCTGAAACCATTTGAGTGCTGCCATCTCATGTCTTTAGCTTTCTGTCCCAAAGATGATGGCAATTCTGTTAATCTCAAAGAGGAAGCCCTAACAGAGATGGTGAAAGAAAAATGGTTTGGAGAAAGTAGGAAAGATGCATGCATCGAAAGGCAATGCATGGCAAACAAAGAAGATGTGCCACTTTCTGTAGAGATCACATTTGCTGGGCCCTCAACGAAAAAATATATATCAGTGTATGAGCCAAAAATGTCTTATTACTGTAGACTTGGAAGAGTTACTGTTGTATATGACAGTAAGAAGATAACATGGGCCTGTCCATGTAATAAAACAAAACAGTCATGTATTCATAAAGCAATAGCTAAATGGCATTTATTTCAAAATGAGAGAGCTCTATTCCAGAAGGTGAAGACCACCGAAAGGATTGATTCCATGCAGAAACCTCAACCGCATCCTGAGAGTGTGGATGACTGTAGAGATCGTCAGTACCCACCTAATGATGATGGAATAGAGAGGATGGTACGCTATTTTTTGAAAAATAAATCTCTACCTGTGGACTTTCCTGAAAATTTGGTTGGTGGTCTACAACATGGTAGTGACTTTAGACACCAACTAATTCCTGAAGAAGCGTTCTGCTCCGAATGTGAGGGTAATCATGTTCTAAGTGACCCAATTATTATAACCTCACGAGCAAAGATTCTGACCTTCACTGGGGTAGTTGAAGGTAAATATTGTTAAATAAAACATTCTATTTAAAGAGTGTACTGTTATTTTGTGTTTAACTTTTCTGCTCTCAATTTAAGGAATTTCAACTTACTACAAAGTCTGCAGCAACTGCAGCATGATGTACAGGTACCAGGAATTCACTGATGGTATCCATAACTTCAATGACCACCTTCTGCTTTCTCTACACTTGTGTCTGATTTTTCGCAATGCTCTTCATGTAATATGTACAACTACTGATGTTAATATTGTTTCATGTAATACGTGTTATGTCATGTAACATTTTTTTTTTATATACTCTGTGAATATTCTTAGAATCACACTGCTGTTAGCAGAGTAATGAGCATACTTGAAGCCACTGCCAAAGCAAAATTTCCCAGCAAAGACACAGTGCTCCATGGTTACCTCCACTTTGAAGCCTTGAGCAGCCATGACTATTCTTACACATGCATCAATTGTGGTTATCACCCCAAAGTGGTGATCATGGATCTCCACAAGAAAGGAGTCTTCAGTATTCCTTGTAAGTATGTGTTGTGTACATTGTATTAATTGCTTTCTAAAAACAGCATGTTCCTGATTTGTGAATTTGTGTGTTGCAGTCAGTGAAATAGCCACACCACCATCAGAATTCAAGGGTGATACAAACATTGTCTCTTTTTGGGAATCCGTAACGATGGAGATGATTGGCCGGGGATTTCTTTCAAGTTAGTTATTTAATGTGTAATATTATTTAGGTCTGTGTAACTAAAGAAATTCTTTAATGTACTTGTACACTCTGTATTTCTCTTAAGGTGAAAGTACGTCCCAGTTATGATTCCTGGGCTCCTTGGATTGGACCTAATACCCGGAATTCAGACATTGTTCTAAACACTGAGCATGCAAAACTACAAAAAACAAAGTCCTGTGATGTTCCAGATCTTGACGTCACAGAGGAAAGGTTAGGTGGTGAGCTCTTTAATCTTAAGGTAAGAACAAATTTACAACATCTAATTACGTTTTGCAACAATTTTGGTTTTAACCAAAGTCAGTCATATGTTTCGGTTGATGCAGTGAGGAAGCTGTGCAAAGAATGTGGATTGGACACAAAGGGATCAAGGATGGATCTTGTGTTACGTTTGCGGACGGAGATGCAAAACCGCTCAGCGTACGACAAAATCTTCCAGCAGATTTGGGGTGCCTCTGGTAAATTACCTGACTCTTATCACTTAAATGTCTATGTATATAATAATAATAATATATTTTAATAATACATAAAGTTATAGCTTTAATTAAAAAATAATAATAATGTCCCAGGAGTTTTAAATTTATGTTGATGGACATTTCATTTTCAGCAATAATGCTTTCATTGGCAGATAAAAAATTTCGTTTGCTGTAAGAAAATACTTGCAATTTATTCATGGGTTAATTAATACTGTTTAAACTTGTCTCTGAGTCAACCCACTGACAAAATGTTGGTAAAAGTAGGTAGATTTACTCAAAATTTACGAGTATGGTATGAAGAAATTATGAAAACCTAGTGAAAAACTAAACTAAATTATGAAAAACTAAGTTAATAGTTGAAGTGTTACTTGTAATTTTTGTTTAAGTAACCATTGTAATGATTTTGTCATTTTCTAAACTGTACTTTCTATAAATTGTACTTTTGTACTTTTCTCTTAGGTGGCTGGGCAGTCATTACATGTCCTTGTGGAGTAGTCTATTCCATCAAATTCAACATAAGAGCAGAGTCTCCCAGAGACTTTGCGGACTTGCTGCTGAGTTGGAAGCACTTTCCTAATGTTGTTATATACGACTTTGCTAGAGGACTTGCAGCACACGTTAATCTTCGTGAAGCAGATTCTATACCTTTCAGTCCCCATGAAGGGAGACTTGCTGAACCAACTACAGCCAATATCCAGCTAGCAAAAGAAGGCAAGCTCAAAGTTAATCTAACATGGTTGAAAAATAAGAAGGAGGAGGAGGATACCAACTGCCATCCTTTGACTGGATCATCAGAGCATTATGCTTTGTATGACAGATTCCACGAATTCAATACAAAAGACCCAAGAGATGCTCTTAGGAGAGTCCAGGTAGTCCCAGAACTTTGTGGCTGGGTAAATACTCAAACCGCAGAGCAACTTTTTGCTGCAATGCGCAAAAACAATTATTTCCTTAACAGGCTCACGCCATCAGGACACACATTTTTGATGCGCAACATCATTCACCATTATAACATCGCACAGAATAAAAACATGGAGGACAGCCTGAAAAAAGTTGTATCACCTAGTGATCAGTTAACCTTCAATGATTATGGTCAGATAGTACTTGGTAAGTTTTTATTATTTTTACATCTTACAATGACCAGTAATTTTGTCACATATTGTAAAATAGATTTTTCTTGTCCTGTATGTGAAGGTACGCCTCCACAGTCCTTAAATGATAGTAAGAGACTCTAATGTGATATTACACAAATAGATCCAGTACACTGTAAGTAATGTCATGATAAACACTGCACTTGTAAAATCTCACATCACTTAGCACAGTTGGGTCATAATATTTTGTCTCTTTTCAGACCCCAGCCGGGGTTCATTGATGGACTTGACAGCCCTACGAAATGTGCAGCCAAACAGGGCATGCTGGATGCATCCACAAAGCAGTGACCAAATTAAGATGGTATGTTGAATTATTTTGCATTTTCATGCAAAGTAATCATGCTTACAATTGTTTTTGTTTTTCTAGATAAAAAATGCTTTAAATGAAAAGGAATCACAACAACAATTTTTGGCTCAAGTAGGAGCAACAATTCTGGACAGATCAGATTTTATTACCTTGGGCCATCCAAATGATGTTGAAGGGACTGTGAGTTTTATCACATGCACAAAAATGTTTTTGTTTTGTGAATGAAATTTTTTTTTAATCTCAAATTACAGATTTTGAACGCCTGCCTCTCAGTTGTCAGGGATATTGCTGACTTAAAGGTAATTTTTTCCTGTCTGCTGTGTGGAACCTTTTTTTTTTTTTTTTTCTTTTTTTAGGAAAGTGTGTATAAGTGATCCTTTATATGCAATCAAATTAACTGTAATTTTAAATGGTATCTACCAGAACATAAAGGTCCATTGTTTTAGCTCATATGTGACAGTGACATGGTTGCCACCATTCTGTGCAGACCCTTCAGCTAACTTACCTGTAAGTATGACTGAAATTTTAATAGAAGTAAACTAGGGTCATTTTAGGTGGTGTTTAAAAATGTTTTTTGTCTGTATTAGGAACATATAGCAAGATGTGACTTCATCTTACTGCCTTCTTGGGCTACAAACCATCGGATGATATGTGTAAGTATTTTATGTTTAAATGATCAGTTCTCCTTAATGCAAGTAACACAGAGATATTTTGACATAACTAATAATTGTATCTTCCAAGAATCACTTAATAGAACCAGTTTTACAGATCATGAAACCAAAAAGCAGAGAGATGTATTTGCTTGATTCACTGTACGGCACTGACTTCAGCGATTGCCGTTTCGTTGGTCCCTACAGGTTTTTTCAGAAAAATATTAAGAGTTCAAAATTAGTTCAGGATTATGGTAGTTCTGTTTTTGTGCCATACATCCATTTGCATGCATTTTGTTTTTTTGTTTTATGGCTCATTTTTCAATGATGCTTAAACTATTTACATTTACCTAATCGCTGGAATTCTATTATAGTTTATAGATAAAATTGTTTAAACAATGATAAATGAATCAAATATGTTTGCGGTTGTTCCACCCCAGTTTGTTTGTTTGTTTATTAGCATTTTTATTATTATTTTTTTTAATCCATTTTTGTTTTAATTGTTGTTGTGGTTTAATGCTTTGTAGAAAACTTGCACAGCAACTAGATCCTGGGCCGTGGAAGGAGTATGGACGTGATGATCTCAAAGTAAGCAGTTTTCTTGTTGCCATAACTAAATTCCATTTCAGATATTCAAACACAGTTTATTTTTGAATAATTATAACATGTTTATTTCAAATGAACTCAACAGGGTGCTCCAAGGCAGAATTGTTGGAGGTCTCTTTGATTTTGCTGAGGTGAGCTATCAAAACTAATAATTTTGGAAAAAGTATATTCTCAAAGGGTGATTTACATTAAGCATATTTTCCAGTCTGACATGGCTGCAGTAAGGAGATGGTGGTGCTTGCTCCTGCTAACAAATTATCCCGTCAAGTAAGCCTATTTGCAAGTACTTCCAATAAATAAAACACATTTATTAGTATTAGTAGTTGAAGGAGGAGTAGAAGTAGCAGTTTTTTGTCCTCTCTTTAATTATGTTAATTTGCACAGTATTTGGTATTTTATGGTGTTTTTTCCTGTGTGGAGTAAGTACTTGCTAGGCAAACTGTAGTTCACTTGTTTTGTTTCATTTTCTTTTCTTTTCTTTTCTTTTCTTTTTTTCTTTTAAATGTACGTACATGTCCTGCAAACACTGAAGAGCAAATAAGGGGAACCTTATGTACATATCAATATGGAAAAAATGAGTCATTAAAGAATTCCTAATGCTGTCTTTTTTTTTTTTTTTTGCATTTTTCCCTTGAATGTGTACTGGTATGTTAAGTTGTTTACAGACCATATTGTATTGTAGCTTTAGGATTAAAATTACAGAGACAATCATTTTTGCTTCCACTAAACAGCAAATATGACCTGAATAAAATAAAATTGCTTAATTTTAAAATGTTCTATATACACGCATTAAAAAAATACTTAATCACATTTATGTAAATAATTATTCATCAATAATTACATATTACTATTTATCAGAACTACTACTACACAGGTTAGAACCATAGGTTAGAAGGTTAGAACATCTCGATTCAATATTGAGCATACATGTCACTTAAGACTAGCGCATGCGCATTATAATCCAGCGATCGTTACTGCGCATGCGTCTATGACGTCGCCAAAACACACCTCCATTCACTACGTATTGGATCTGATCCAGCTACGTCATCGTGCTACAGACTGCAGCGAGGACTTCTTGGACATATCAGTTCCACTCACTACAAGCACATTCACAGAGAGAGAGAGAGAGAGAGACAGACAACAACACAACCCTTACGAAAATTAACATTTTAATATTTAACTATAAATCCAGAGAAAATGGTTACTATTGTTTAACTGTGGTAACCAAAAATATTAAATTATTTTACAAATGTATTTATTTAAAAATAAATACAAATCCATTTGCAAAAAAACGTAAACAAAACAAGGTTATTTTACTTTTATATAGGCTAATAAAAGCATGGTTAATTTTTGTAAGGGAAAAACATGACTCGTGTACAGTATTAGGATTTTTCTATAAAGATATTGTAGTATTGTAGAGTATTGTATTGTAAAGTATAGTTTTGTTCAATCTTGAGTATTAAAGTCATGAGAGAGATGGATAACAGGGCAAAATAAAGAGACTGAAGAGAAAAATGGAAGTGAAGGTGCAGTTCAGGAGAGAACTTTTAATTATTTTGCATGTCCCCAAATTAAAGATTTAAACCTTTTTTATGTCAGGTCCATACAAAAAATAGTTTTGTCCATGAATTTGTTTGTATGAGTTTGAATTTTCCAGTCTGAATTTGCCTCCTGTAAATTAATAGATGATGCTGACCCTCAGAGGACCCCAGATGATCCTAACCTTGAATCAACAAACAGAACTAACAATTATTGCTACATGTGTGACTGCATCATATAATTACTATTAATTAATAATATTGATAGTTCATCATCTAGCTGACTACGTCTTGTATTATTATTATTATTTTTCTAAAATCCTGTCAAACGTGCACAAACTACTAGCTACTACTAAATATTGTAGAAACATAATTTTCTGTAAAGTTGCTTTGTAATGATTTGTATTGTAAAAAGCGCTATACAAATAAACTTGAATTGAATTGAATTTTCAACCTCTGCTGCCTCAATATAGGAGTACACGAGCACATTTCACAAATTTAGAAAAGTAATCAACAAGTACTCAAAAGTAATTAGTTACATTACTTTAATAAAGTAATTGAAAAGGTTACACTACTATTACATTTTAAACAGGGTAACTTGTAATCTGTAACCTATTACATTTCCAAAGTAACCTTCCCAACACTGTTGGTTACGTTCTTTTACACATACTGTACTTTCAAACTGTACACAGTACTGTAACATCACAATGGTATTTCTTTACATATACTTCACAGCACTACCCGTTTTTGTATAGTAGTTAGTACAGTAATATGATACAGAATCATGTGACTCACACAGAGTAGTAACTTGAAGATATACCTGTTCTCCAGTCAGAATGTCCTTATTATCAATGCTACTGTGTAGCGGCTGAGGTAACGGTTTTCACATTCACTGAGGTAACGGTTTTCACAAAGATCACATTTGATCTTTACCCACAGCCTCCCTAGTGGACAGGCCATGATTCATCACATGTTCCACCAGAGTATACAGCCCTGATGTCATCTGATACAAGTCTACGCACTGGTCCTCATCTTTGTCTACATCCTCTTCCACATCCGACTCCTCTCTCTCTTTGTCCTCCTCTTGATTGGTGATTTCATTTTTGAACAAAGTGTCTAATGTAAGAAAATGCGTGTAGTGTTTCGCAATAAATGTGTTACAAAATTGCAAAGCTGACAGTGTGTTTAAGGTATGCCTTAGGTATTGAGGCTTTGGTCTAAGCATTCGGTTTTAGTGTATAAGCAATGGGCAAAAACTGTACAATAACATTTTATTTCTGACAATGTATTGCTTGTGAAATGTTTGCTATATACATACATTAAAATGAATTTCAAAGCCTTTATTAAATTGGTCATTAACATTCTAAAAAAAAACAAAACAAAAAAAAACACTAACCCTTCTGTTTAAGATCATGTAATGACAAATGTATCACATTACACTACTTTATTACAACATTAATGATAATAAATGCTATGGTCACGCAGGTTTGTTCAGGCATTAAACTCGTGGCCACGGGCAGGACCGCTGCTGGCCCAACGGGCGCCCTAAGCTGAACAGTATTGTTGTGCCAAAAAAAACCCCCTACCATAAGGGCTCAAAATAAAACTTTAATAAAACACGTGTGCTTATACATTTATTTTATTAGTTTAATTTTTCTTAGAAACTGGGACCGTGCCCCCTGGAGTTGGTGCCCTACATAAACTGCGTACTCTGCGTATAGGGAGCGGCAGAACTGGCCACGAGGAACAGATGTTGTTCCCTCAACACACGAACTCAAGGCCACCACATTTGATCACATTCCCCTGAATTAATATCTCGTGGCCACAACAAAACTAAGTGAACCGAACATGTCCCCTCCCGTAGATTCCCAAATATTTCTTAAAATTTCTAGTAATTGTACAGGCTTTGAATTTTATTTAGATCAAGAGTATTGTAATTAGCAATTCATTTCATTTGGAAGCGGATTTATTAAAAATGACAGCATGAATTAAACTTTCTTAATCCATAAAATCCATTTAGACATAGGCTTAACTTTATATTAATTGTGCACCAGAACATCATTTTGCGATTTGAGAAGTGCATCTCCTGTGATTCATCAAAGCCACCAGCATCAAGGCTCAAACTAATGCATGACTCCTTCAAGCTGTAGGTAATGTGTGTATGACTCTGATCAAATTATGAGATAATTATTCCTTCACGAATTAATCTCTAAATGAGGTGGTGTCTATTATTATAGATTATGCAACATTTTAATTATTTATAAAATAATACTAAAATACTTATTAAAAAAAAGTAGCAGTGGCTTGGACAGATTTTCGGATTGCAATCAAATCCTGTTTATGTGAGATAAGCCTGATCCTGAGCAGGTTTGAGCTGTTGCTATCACAGCAACTCTAGGATGAGCTTCAGAGAACTTAATCTTGGAACATGTCAGATCCCCAACAATAATATAGAGCGCAAGAAGAACAGACCCCTGATCAAACAACTGAATCAGCAAACACCAGGGGCCTGTACAGGGTACCTCCCTGAAATGACTTTTTGCAGGTTGGGATGTCTGTTTACTTCTCACGAGAGATCCAGTGAGATTCAAAACTGAAGGTTAAAGGTTTTGCTAAAGGTTAAGAGATTGAAGAATATGACAAATTTAAACTAGGGGTTGAACGACTAGTGATTTTTTTTTATTTGACTTTTATTTGATGAAAGTCAAGTCGAAGTCGACTAGTCGCTGATGACGTCATTAATGAATGATTGGAGTGTGATTAATTCTACCTGGCAGCATCTCTACTAGTGAAGCTGTGGGATTAAGTTAGTAAGAAATAAATTATAGAACTTTTCAGTTTCTAAGCAATTTTACTGAGAAATCACAGAACAGAGTTGACAGTACATTTCCATGTCGAATGCTTGTGTGCACGTGAGATCTGCACGTGACGCCTGTGTGTGTGCTCTACAGTGCAGCAGCGCATTAGATTAACTAATGAGAACAGTGATTTCATTTAATTTGGAGCAAGATAAACTGGGGGAGTGACTTTGTGTCACTTCTCTCACATCTGATTGGTCCGGCTTCAGTTTGAGATCTCTAACCCAGAACATGAGCTGCCCCGGAGCAGCTGAAAGTGTTAATCGAGGTCTTCTGGAGCGGCTGCTAAAGCTTCTGAGCAGGTGTGTGTGAACAGGGCTGTAGTAAACACCACTGCAATTTTTATGATCACTTGAATTTTTTCACGATAAACATTGTATTCAGATAATGTCAAGCAGAATATGTCTATATCTATATCTAACTACAATCCTTGCAGGTCATTTCTATCCCTGGTCAGTGATGTGATAACTGTTAAGTGGTTTTATAGAGTGGAAAAATGCTGTCTGAGGTTTTTCAGGATCTGCTGGGTGTCCACGTGCTCAGGAAAAGCATCCTCTGATTTCTGAGCAGCCATGTAACTACTCTGAAGATCACCAACCTTCAAGTCACAAAGAAAGGTCAGTTAAAATACAATAATAAAATACTGTCATTAAAGCAATGATAGAAGCACAAAGTGTTGAGACATACCTTATCAGAGAGCGTGGCAAAGTTAAAATGTGGCTCATACATGTGAGGAGACAATGAAGCAGCAGTCTGCAGAAAAGCTTTCGCCTGTACCAAAACAAAAGACTTTCATGAGTCCAGTTGCCCATCCTGATCCTAAAGGCACATGTGGGGTGTGGTTGGTTGGTGGTTAAAGTAGTGTGAAAATAATATTTTTACAGCATATCGATTATAAACTTAACATCTAGCACAGTTTTATCATAGGCAGAATGCAAAATGTTTCAATACAAGCATTTCAGTCAAATGTAATTTAAGCAACATTTCAAACCTTTAACTCCCAGGGGAAAATCCACCCATTAACAGTTTAAAAGTAGCCATAAGAAAACGTACAACACAAAGTATCTCATGTGGGAAACATTTAAATGTGCGTAACTAATGTAAATCAAGCTAGCTAGTATGCACAGGCCACAAAGTGTTGGTGAAATAACACATTAGCGGACCAGAGGGAATAATATGGATTTTTGCACAAAATATATTCAAGCACTTTCAAGGACCTGTGTCAATGTATGCTTATTTTCAAAAACTTTCCAGGGCCTTGAAAAATTTTGTTCAGGTTCACAAACTTTCAAGGATTTCAAGGGACCAGCTGTAGTTCTGGAGCCTCGGTCATATACTGAACAACACCACATCATTCACAGCAGTGTTAACTCAGCGCTAGAGTTACTCTCATTATCTGCGTGTGCTTTTAAATGTTTGATTGGTGTGCAGGTCTGACCTGTGCTTGTTCTGAGTGATGCATACACCCGATAGCAGCAAAAAATACTCTGGAAGTCTCTGTGGACCAGCAACTGTTCCTCAAAGTAGCATTTATGTTCAGAAGAAAGAAACTTATTCAGGTTTGAAACCAGTTTTGAGTGAGTAAATGGTGGTATAGAAATAAAACACTATGAAAGAATTGACGGACAGCGGACAGAATTGTTATTTTTGGGTGAACTATTCCTTTAACGTTAATAAAACAACAAAACACAAAGAGAAAAATCACTCTCTGCTCTCGACTGAAGATGTTTAATACAATTGCTTTAGGAATCAGTTTATATAGTGTTTTATTTTTATATTTGTTCATTCAGTTTCTTGAATGCTCTGCTAAATACACCTACTGTACCTGAAAATAATGCTTTATATTTAAAAAAAGTTTGTTTCATTTGTATATTATGTGCAGTTCTAATGTATGTCTTTGTCATTATTTTGTCTTCGTTTTAAAAAAAACTAAGAACAAAGATTTTTATCCATGCCCTGTTTGGTTGAAATATCTGCTATTCTTTTTTTTTGTTACCTTGAAAGGCTTTATCTTAACGCCTGTAAAGCTGACATGTGCTAGTTTTGCCAGAAATATAATTATTGTATTTGTACAATAATTTTTACCTCTGTACGATGTACGATCAATAATGAAAAAAATCCTGTAATGTACGATAATTTCAGATCTTTATGAAGATTTAATTGATGGTAGTTGAAGTCATAGGGCTTCTTTACTCATACACGAAATCGGCTCATTACAGACACTTTAAATGGGTTCGTGTGCACCTCAGAGTGTGTTAAGAATGCAGGAGGGTGTCCTGCTTTAAAGCCAACGAGCAATAGTTGCGGTCCATGACAGAAAGAACCCCTTCAACATCTTTCAGCACGCAGGATTCCGATGACAGCGGCTCAGATGTTAACTGCACCACGCAGCAACAGCTCAATTCCGCCTACACTGGACGTAACAGAGCAAGTGTTAAAAATAATTTAAATATGTTTTACAATTTGCCGCGAAGCAGACAGTCACTGAAAATAATGGGTAAGTTATTTTGAAAGGGAGAGAGCGCACACACTTCTGTTGTGTGTTATTTTGCCGTGTTTCCACTGAAATTACCCGGAACATTTGTACCAGGAACTTTTTCCTCCCAGACCTGTTGCTTTCTGTGTTTCCACCGCGGTGTAAAGTACCGTGAAGATTAGGCAAATAGTCTGATGACGTAGGACTGCGCGAGTTTCTCAATACAAAGTACGCTGATTTTGGACTTGCATCCTCGGTAGTTCAGACTTTGCTCATTCGACTCATTCGTGTGATGTCCGCGACGACGCAAATCCGGTAATTCTGCTAACAGCCGTGTACTTGATAACATCAGTTAGCTCGCCTTGACTACTGCAATTTTCCTCACTGTACATTTACAATAAAACGAAATAGGATTCTTTCGTTTTCATTTAAACATAATAACAGCTGCAGAAATGTACTTAGTTCAGGGATATGGGTATATATACAGCCATTACAATGAAATGAAATATTATATCAATTTGCCTTTTTTATTTTCTGTTAGATTTATCCAAAACAAAATATATTTTCAAATTTTGGTAAGTATTCTGATTATTTTGTAATTTTGAATAGTATTTAGTATTAATCGTCCCCCCGATAGCCTCATAGACAGTAAAAGATTCCCGGCGAGCTTCTCCTCCTGTCCATACGGTAATTTCTCTACTGTGCGACAGAGAGTCGCTGGTTATGACGCAATCGTTAGCCTATATTTTTATTACAAAAACTGCTTCTACGGGACCATAACGTAAGATACAAGGTAATGGAGCCTTTTATAAATTTTCGTGTTTCTTTAGAAATAAGGAATGGACAAATGGAGTCTTTAAAAGCCTCAGATGTAAAGTTATTCGCTGTCAAAGTGATGCCAAAATGAATGGGAGTCAATGGAATGCTAACAGCAGGTGGCGGCGCCCAGGGGTGCTTCAATAAAGTATGAACCCTGCCCCCCTGGCCCAAAGTCCCTAGTTCCTGGGTAAAGTTCCTGCGGTGGAAACGTGATATTTGATGTTCACTCACTCAGCACATGCATCATTTGGATTAAAAATAACCATAAAAATAAGGTCATTTATAGGGGCATTCACTACAAACATCATTTATTTTCAACCTTGGAGATATAAGACTTTCTGGCGAAAGTGAATCTAGCAGTGTGCGATGCGCTGTACTACATGTCCCTCTCATTCTGCACCAATACAAATACATGCACGCATTGCTTACTTGAGTGTTTCTGCATTATATGAGTGGCTTTGGAATATAAATCCAAAGCCTGTGGGTACTGCGTTTGAGCTCCGTCACTATATTCTTTTTATTGACTATTTTTATCTTAAAAATAAATTTTATACACCGTTGTTTCCGTTTCTATAACGTGTGAATATATCCTCTATCGTATTCTACAACAAAAACAATCAGAGCGCCTCATTATCACTAGTTTTATTTTGATCTCCCGGGTCCGCTATTAGCTTATAGCCCGTTAGCATCAGCAGCGTTGTTGTTGCTAAACGCATTGCTAATACTCTATTCACACTTGCTTTAATGGCAGATTAATGTCTACCTTTGATTGCAGGTGAGGACACGTTCGAGCTGCAATCGGTGCAGCTGAAGCTCGAGGCCGTGGAGAAGCAGATTCGTGACCTGGAGGTGAGGCAGGCCCAGCTGAGAGAGCGGAGAAGTCCGGGGTAAGTATACAGCGCGCTGTTAACAGTCCCATCACTTCTACTCCGTGTGTTTCTCTGCACAGGCCCGGTGCATCCAGGACGCGATCTTCCCAGATGTCCTTCACTCCGGCGCCGAGACACCATGGACCCTGGGTGCATCCACAGCGGAGGACGTGAGCCAGGCCCTGGGCGACGACTTCTCCCCCTCCGGTCTTCGAAATCTCCACCCGGAAACGCTTCGCTCCCCTCCGCGAGACAGAACGCAATGCTGTGATCATCGGAGACTCTATCGTCCGACACATCCGTGCTACGTTAGCTGAAGGTAAAGTGCACACTCATTGTTTGCCTGGTGCTTGTGTTCTCGATGTTTCTGCGCAGATACCCGCGATCCTGAAGGCCGACGAGAGCCCCAGAGCGGTCGTGCTTCACGCCGGGGTTAACGACACCACGCTGCGGCAGACGGAGACGCTGAAGAGGGACTTCAGCAGCCTGATCGAGACGGTTTGCAGCACGACGCCCGCGGCGACGATCGTCGTGTCAGGACCACTGCCCACGTATCGACGAGGACACGAAAGGTTGTTGAATGAATGGTTGTTGTCATGGTGTAAAGAACAGAAACTGCTATTTGTTAATAACTGGAATCTTTTCTGGGAGCGTCCTAGGCTGTTTCGCGCTGATGGATTACACCCCAGCAGAATCGGAGCGGAGCTGCTCTCTGACAACATCTCCAGGACACTTCGCTCCATGTGACTAGTAAGACAATTCTCTAATAACTATTATGATGACTTTTGTTCCACCCGCTTAAATGATAAAAGTACTTTTGCTGTACAATCTATTAAGACTGTGTCTGTTCCCCGAATAGTGACGTCAAAATATAAATTTACAAAATGACGAAAACAATCTTTAAAGTTTGGGCTCATAAATATTAGATCACTCACACCCAAAGCAGTTATTGTAAATGAAATGATCACAGATAATAGTTTTGATGTACTCTGCTTGACTGAAACCTGGCTAAAACCAAATGATTATTTTGGTCTAAATGAGTCTACTCCACCAAACTACTGTTATAAGCATGAGCCCCGTCAGACTGGTCGTGGAGGAGGTGTTGCAACAATATATAGTGATATTCTCAAAGGTTTAACTCTTTTGAAATACTTCTGCTAAATGTTACACTGTCAGACATGCAAAAGAAATCTAATGTATCTCTTGCTCTGGCTACTGTGTATAGACCACCAGGGCCGTATACAGAATTCCTAAAAGAATTTGCAGATTTCCTCTCAGACCTTCTAGTTACAGTTGATAAGGCGCTAATCATGGGAGATTTTAATATTCACGTTGATAATTCAAATGATGAATTAGGACTTGCGTTTACTGACCTAATAAACTCTTTTGGAGTCAAGCAAAATGTCACCGGGCCCACTCATCGTTTTAATCATACACTAGATCTAATTATATCGCATGGAATCGATCTTACTGCTATAGATATCGTACCTCAAAGTGATGATATTACAGACCATTTCCTTGTATCGTGCATGCTGTGTATAACTGATATTAACTATATGTCTCAGCATTACCGTCTGGGCAGAACTATTGTTCCAGTCACCAAAGACAGATTCACAAATAACCTGCCTGATCTATCTCAACTGTTATTTGTACCCAAAAAATACACATGAATTAGACGAAATTACTGACAACATGGGCACTATTTTCTCTAATGCATTAGAAGCTGTTGCCCCCATCAAATTGAAAAAGGTTAGAGAAAAACGTACTGTGCCATGGTATAACAGTAATACTCACTCTCTCAAGAAAGTAACTCGTAGTCTTGAACGCAAATGGAGAAAAAGTAACTTGGAAGTTTTTAGCATGTATTTGTTTTTAGAATTGCATGGAAAAACAGTATGTCCAGCTATAGACAGGCTCTAAAAACTGCCAGGGCCAAGCATATCCACAAACTCATAGAAAATAACCAACACAATCCAAGGTTTAGCACAGTGGCTAAATTAACAAATTACAAGATGCCACCTGATTCAAATATTCCACCAACGTTAAATAGTAATGACTTTATGAATTTCTTCACTGATAAAATAGATAACATTAGAAATACAATAGCGAATGTAGATTCTACAGCGTCTAATACTTCAGTTTCATCCATCACACCCAAAGATAAATTGCAGTGCTTTACAACTATAGGACAGGAAGAGCTAAATAAACTTATCACTGTATCTAAACCAACAACATGTTTATTAGATCCTGTACCCACTAAATTACTGAAAGAGTTGTTACCTGTCGCCGAAGAACCGCTTCTCAATATCATTAACTCGTCGTTATCTTTAGGTCACGTCCCAAAACCATTCAAGCTGGCGGTTATTAAGCCTCTTATTAAGAAACCAAAACTAGATCCAAGTGAACTGGCAAATTATAGGCCTATTTCAAATCTTCCATTTATGTCTAAAATTTAAGAAAAAGTTGTGTCTGCTCAATTGAGCACCTTCCTGCAAAAAAAAAAAGATCTGTATGAAGAATTTCAGTCAGGTTTCAGGCCCCACCATAGCACAGAAACTGCACTTGTTAAAATTACAAATTACCTGCTTCTTGCGTCAGATCAAGGCTGCATCTCATTGCTAGTTTTACTTGATCTTAGTGCTGCGTTTGACACCATAGATCATGACATACTCATAGACTGATTACAAAACTATACAGGTATTCAAGGACAGGCTCTAAGATGGTTTAGATCCTACCTGTCCGATCGCTGCCGTTTTGTTTATTTAAATGGGGTGTCATCTCATTTATCACCAGTAAAATATGCAGTGCCACAAGGATCCGTCCTAGGTCCCCTTCTATTTTCAATATACATGTTGCCCCTTGGTAATATTATTAGAAAATTCGGAATTAGCTTCCACTGTTATGCTGATAATACTCAGCTATAAATCTCAACGAGACCAGATTCAACTTCTAAATTATCTAAGCTAACAGAGTGTGCTAAAAATGTAAAAGATTGGATGACCAATAATTTTCTCCTATTAAATTCGGATAAGACAGAGATATTAATTATTGGACCAAAAAAAACAGTACACAGAATCTTGTAGATTACAATCTGCAGCTAGACGGATGTACTTTTACTTCCTCTACAGTCAAAAATCTGGGTGTTATATTAGACAGCAACTTGTCTTTTGAAAATCATATTTCCCATGTTACAAAAACTGCATTCTTCCATCTTAGAAACATTGCCATGCTACGAAACATGTTATCGGTTTCTGATGCAGAAAAGCTAGTTCATGCATCCATGACCTCTAGAAAATTTCAGAAAAAGTTGTGTATGCTCAATCTAGCTCCTTCTTGCAAAAAAATTATTTGTATGAAGAATTTCAGTCAGGTTTCAGGCCCCACCATGGCATCGAAACTGCACTTGTTAAAATTACAAATGACTTTCTTCTTGCGTCAGATCAAGACTGCATCTCATTTCTAGTTTTACTTGATCTTAGTGCTGCGTTCGACACCATAGGTGATGACATACTCATAGACTGATTACAAAACTATACAGGTATTCAAGGGCAGGCTCTAAGATGGTTTAGATCCTACCTGTCAGATCGCAACCATTCTGTTTACGGGGAGTCATCTCATTTACCATCAGTAAAATATGGAGTGCCACAAGGATCCGTCCTAGGTCCCCTTCTATTTTATATACTTCTAAAAGACAGCAACTTGTCTTTTGAAAATCATATTTCCCATGTTACAAAAACTGCATTCTTCCATCTTAGAAACATTGCCAAGCTACGAAACATGTTATCTGTTTCTGATGCAGAAAAGCTAGTTCATGCATTCATGACCTCTAGACTGGACTATTGTAATGCACTTCTAGGTGGTTGTCCTGCTTCTTCAATAAACAAGCTACAGGTAGTCCAAAATGCAGCAGCTAGAGTCCTTACCAGGTCAAGAAAATATGATCATATTACCCCAATTTTACAGTCTCTGCACTGGCTACCTATTAAGTTCCGTATCAGTTACAAATTATCATTACTTACCTATAAGGCCCTAAATGGAACATAGATTACATCATAGAAAGTAACAGCTACACTCAATATTGTAATCCTAAAATTCATGTCGTACTTGCAAACTCTTTGTACGCATTATGGTTAATGCATGCTCGAGTAGTCGATTGTTTCTGACAGCGCCGACTAGTGGTTGAAGTAATCGATCACTCGACTAGTCTATGCAAGTCCTAATATATATATTTATACAGTACAGACCAAAAGTTTGGACACACCTTCTCATTCAAAGAGTTTTCTTTATTTTCATGACTATGAAAATTGTAGAGTCACACTGAAGGCATCAAGGGCTATTTGACCAAGAAGGAGAGTGATGGGGTTCTGCGCCAGATGACCTGGCCTCCACAGTCACCGGACCTGAACCCAATCCAGATGGTTTAGGGGTGAGCTGGACCGCAGACAGAAGGCAAAAGGGCCAACAAGTGCTAAGCATCTCTCGGGGAACTCCTTCAAGACTGTTGGAAGACCATTTCAGGTGACTACCTCTTGAAGCTCATCAAGAGAATGCCAAGAGTGTGCAAAGCAGTAATCAAAGCAAAAGGTGGCTACTTTGAAGAACCTACAATATGACATATTTTCAGT
>NW_026775011.1:112200-153200 GCF_963082965.1 Carassius carassius
CGCGCTCTCTCTGTCTCTCTCGCGCGCTCTCTCTCGCGCTCTCTCTGTCTCTCTCTCGCGCTCTCTCTGTCTCTCTCGCGCGCTGTCTCTGTCTCTCTCGCGCGCTCTCTCTCGCGCTCTCTCTGTCTCTCTCTCGCGCTCTCTCGCGCGCTCTCTCTGTCTCTCTCGCGCGCTCTCTCTGTCTGTCTCGCGCGCTCTCTCTGTCTCTCTCGCGCGCTCTCTCTCGCGCTCTCTCTGTCTCTCTCGCGCGCTCTCTCGCGCGCTCTCTCTGTCTCTCTCGCGCGCTCTCTCTGTCTCTCTCGCGCTCCCTCTCTCTCTGCCTTGTTAAACTTGCATGTTGTTTTCAGTCCTGTCAATTATAAACTTTCACTCTATGATGGTTAAGCTGTGCAATTAATACGTGAATCACATTCATCAAGGGCAGGGGAGCAGCTGGCCCGTACAGTTAATGAATAACGGATCAACTACGACAGCCTACATCGCACATCCTGCGATGTGACTATCGTGGATTCGTACATCGCGATATCGATGCTTAACCCTTTCGAGTCGATTAACGCGGATACGCGTTTTGAGTCATTTTCTCCTGATAACCCCGAAAAGACCTTAAATTACACTTTCAGTTTTAATCGTACAGATAAGAGCAATACATCAATCGAATCTGTAAAGGGTCTACTTTTTTTTGGATACAGACATAATAACAACAAAACTTTGTGCACTTATAAAATAAAGATAACAAACAAGGTGTGCTGTCTGCAGCCTTTGTCTGCGCTTATCTTCATTTACAAACAAGTCATTAAAATGAACTGTAACTCCGTGAATACTCAACGAAAATACATGGGGGAGATATCTATAGAAAGCTTGACATGTCTATTTTTAAACTAAACAAGTGCCGCCGAAAACAGATATTCTGTGATAAAGTAATCCATATGAAAACAACGCGATGTCTGTTTTTCAAGTCTCCCTTCATTATATCTAATGTGACCACGCCCCCGCGCTGAACGCGCTATTCAGATTCAAACTGAAGCGCGCGGCTTGAATACGCCCATAACAGAAGAAAAAGCAGCGAGCCTGTTCTTCAAGTGTTTATTTTACTGTTTGCTTCGCGATGAGAGGAATAAGACATAATTCACCCCAAAAAGATGTGATGTGGTTGAGGATTTGAGAAATGGATTTCCTCAGAAAAAAAGAATGCAGCACTTTATTCAGCAGAGATCATAAACATGAGTAAGTCTCTTTTTATTTATTTATATACTTGTACTAGTTTTCACATAACGTGTAAACATTTTACTAGTTAGACTTTTTCCAAATACTTTTTCCAAATTATAATTCCTGACTAAATGTATAGTAATCAAGTGAAACATTATGAAGTTTCAATAACAATATACAATACTATACCATTCAAAAGCTTGATGTAAATAATATAAATGTAACAAATAGATAACTGTCACAAATGTAAAAACATGCTTTTCTTTCAATTTATTCCCCCTAAAAACCCAGAAAAATATTCTCAGCTCTTTTCAACATTAATAATAATGATAATAATAATAACAATAAATGTTTTTTTTGTAGAAAATAAGATTGTTAAAAGGATTCTGAAGGATTGTGTGACTGGAGTAAGGATGCCAAACAATTTGTTTGAAAGTCAGGTTTGATTGTTTCTAATAAACTGTTTAACTGCACCCCCAAGTGGATATTAAATTATGTTGTGGGATAATTAAATATATTCTAAATAAACTACAAACATAAAATTATATAGATTTATTTTGTTCTTGCATTCTTTCTTGTAACTCCTTCCTCTCAGTGGCACAGATGACTGAATGGCTCATTATGCAGCTCATTATGCAGGCCTTTGTCTTCTCAGGTGTAAATCACAATGATATTCATGGTAGTTTTCATGGTAGTTGACGCCTACTCGCATATGACTTTTACCAACAAAAAGTGTCTTAGAAAATTTAAATCAATATATTGTTCTCTGTGAGTGAGTAAACAAGATGATTTTCACATCATTTAGAAAGAAAAATTCTAGGCTAAAAGCTCCAGTTCTCAAAAATCCCGGGAACCATTGTTCTTTATGTGTTTTTTTGCCTTATTCAAGTGTTTTAACATTTTTAGTTTTTCACTAACCACGCATAATATTTTTTTTCTCAAAAACACAATCATGTACATACATGCATTTCTTATATTATTATAGCCCAGTTTGTGCTGATTACAGTGAGATTAGACTTTACCCATTTAGATATTTATAAGAAACTGAAAAAAGCACAAATGTCAGGGCATGACAAAACTTCTCCAGGCCCCAAAAATACCCTTAGACTCCAGAGGGTTAAACGACACATCGTGCAGCCCTAATATATATATATATATATAATTTTTTTGTAAATAGAGCATGGTTTGAGTTTTTTAATGGGTTATGTTATAGCTCTGCTTGTTTTTAATGTTTTTATGCAATATCTGTATTGACTCCATTATCCTAGCATCGTATTATTTACTGGCATGTGAGCCACAAAAGTAAAGCTTGACATCTCTCTCACTGCAGCATGTCTCTAGGGCAGACGCGGGTCCCATTCTGAACTACTGGAGTCCTGAGTGGAGCGTCAGCAGATGTTAAAAAGAAAAATGATTTTCATTCAAACAAGTCGATGTAAACTACACATTTGAGATAATCAATAAAATCTATTTATAGCCCTGCCCTAATGTTAATATTAGTTGTTCTTTTTGCTTTTGCGCAACAGATAAATAATTTATATATTTTATACACTTTATGTTTAGATCATTTCTATTTGGCGGGAGTCCCACGAATCATTTTATTCTCCCACATCCCGCACACAGGAGTCTCTTTTCTCGCCCATCAAGAGCTGTCGGTCTAATCAGAGGTGTTCACATCAGTCAACGCTAAAATTATGTTTTCTTCACTCGCTGACTAATAACTCTTTCTGGCAAATGATTTTTTCCAAATTATCTTGATGAGAATCAAGATATTTAAGATAGTTTGAGAACCACTGATCTACATGAATCACACAAATGACATTTTTAAAAACCTTAACGATACCCATAAGATATACAGACAGATTTTTAAATCAATCTGATTCACAATTCAATTCATTATTAATTCATTTGAAAATACACAAAACAGTACATTTTTCTTATGGAAAAAGTGTTATGGTTATTGGTTATTGAGAGACTAAACTGACCTGCTCGATGCGGCCTTTCCGTAGCTCCAGCACGGCCAAGTTATTGTAAGCTTCACCGTGGTTATTGTTAAAGGCCAAGGCCAGTTTAAAGCACTGGTAAGCCAGAGTCAAATCACCAATGCCCTGCAGAACAGAGAGAGAGGAGAAAAGCCAGAAATGTCCATACTTATTCATTGACAACTTGGGTAATCACGGACTGAAATGTAGATTTCATTGCATGTGGAATCAGCATTTTCCATTAATTGTTTGTTGCAATAGCAAACTTCAATAGTTTAATAATATCTTCTTTCTCTGAATGAATATGTAATTTTTCTTTCAAAACCAGCTTATGTACAGAAATCTCAGAAAATCTACAATAAAAGTAGATAAAGTACAATTAAAGTCCTCTCATACAAATAAAGTCCTCTCATCTGGACACTGTTAAACACAGGGTTTGTAGGAGGGCACTGTGTGTCTGCTCACCACTGCGATGTGCCCCAGATTATACCAGATATCAGCCTGTTCCTCATCACTGGACACCAGGGCTAAAGCTCTCTCAAAGGACGACAGGGTCATATCATACTGCTGCGCATAGAAACAGCACAGGCCCAGATTGTTATACAGCTGACAGTTGAAGACCCCCATCTGCAGCAGGCGCCTAAACAAAAACAGGAGACAGACGCTCAATTTACACAAGACACGATGCAGAAATCCATTGTTTACCATCACTAAAGACTCAAATGATGTTTTAGGGCTGCTAATAACATTTATTTTTTATATTAATACAAATTTTGATTTCTTGTTTAATCCAACAATTAACATTTGAATTATGTGCCAGGACAGTAATTGGATTGAAAAAGTTATTTTCCATTAACAATGATGTAGTGTTGTCATGATACCAAAATTATTGTTTCGATACGATACCTAGTCAAGAACTGTGATTTCGATACTTTTTCGATACTTTTCCTGAAAAGGGAAAATACACTCTCAAATATCATTGCTGTGCTTTATTTTAAAACCGGGACAACATTCTAATCATATAACACACTGATAAATGAACATATGAACAGCAGATATGTTAAACATTTGAACAAAATATGAAATATCAAAATCTAAAAAATAAATTAGAGCAATGACATTCAAGGTAAAGAAAGAATAAATTTAGCAGCATTATCTCAGTTATCATAAGAAACATAAGAGTAATAAATTTATCTTGATTCTGAACTTTAAATAAAAATATGAACAGCGATTATATTAAACAATGTTTCTGAACTCAGAAGATTAAATGTTAAAAGATAAATAATATCAATTTATGCAATGGCATTCAAGTAAAAAAAAAAACTAATAAAATTTAGCAGCAATATCTGAGATATTGTAACTTATTCTGTCAGTTGTGCAACCTTTTCTTTCAGAGGAGAAAACTCAGCCAGTGAGCTTTAGTGAGCGTCATCTTTTTCTACCAGTCGTGGACCGGCGGCCACAGTATCACACGTGCTCGCACATGCAGCCTAGTGATCCCGCTTTTATGAAATGATTTGGCCCACCTCAGCCCGCAAATAAAGTAAAATTTCTTTACCCACCCCGACCTGCGCATCGGGGACATCACAGAAGATACGTTGCTACTTAGACCTTCGTATTGTAACCTTATCAAAGAACCTAATAAAATATGAAAATATATATTCCAAATATTTAATATAGGCTATATGAAATTGCACTAGTGATGGTTCGTCCGTGAACGAATCGTTCTTGTACAGGTAATCCACTGATTCATATTTCTTGTTCACTGAAGTTCCTCCCTCCACAGCATATAGGTGCTGTGCAGATATATATATATATATATATATATATATATATATATATATATATATATATATATATATGAACAAAACTCCACGTTTAATCCTTGATTAGTGTGAATATTATATATTATGAACTGTCTGACCAAACACTTAAAATGTGCTTTGTTCATCTGAACAACTAAGCACACATTTTAGTAAAGCCCAATCAGTTTAGTAAAGCCACTAATGCAGTCATCTCGCTGTAGTGCTTTTTTGCCGCTTGCTTGAGGAGAAAAAACACAGACGTCCATAGGGAGGCACTGGAAGCATGCATTGCACACACCAACATGAAATACGTCTCTTACAAATCTGGAACGCAGTCATTCTTTGAAGTATGGATACTAATAAATTTAGGAATCGTGACTTTTTTGTAATTTCCAAGAATCGCGATACTTTTGAAGTATTGGTGCAACGTGCAACACTACAATGATGTACACACGAACTCTCCAGCCAGTCATGAGTTTATGCATATACTTCATATTTTCTTATGCTGGTTTTAGACTTGTGCCAGTATTCGGTAATGCGATATATCACGGGAATGAATATGCACAATATTGTTATCGTGGGCACTTCTAAATACCGCAAATAATTATATTACAAATTATTCTGAATTTGGAATGCATTTTAAGAATACTATTCCCATCAACTGGTCAAAATGCACAACACCGCTGTATGCTGCTTGAAAGACTCTGTGCTCTGATGTAAACAAGCACGCATGAGTAGTAATTTGTCTGTACCATATGCCAAGAATTGATTTATGGGTTTGACCTTTGGCCCTTACCCCATATGACCTTGAACTTTGACCTTAAAAGAATTAAAATATAACAATCAATAAAGAAGATGTATAATAAAAGATTTAAAATAAAATCCTAATAAATAAATGGAAATAAAAGATTTAAAATAAAACAATCAATAAAGAAGTTGTATAATAAAACTATTAAATAAAATCATAATAATTAAATGGAAAATAAAACAATCAATAAAGAAGCTGTAAAATAAAAGTATTAAATAAAATCATAATAATTAAATCGAAGTAAAAACAATACTTTTTGTTATACAAAAGTTGTATAACAAAGGTTTTAAAATAAAATCATAATAATTAAATAGAAATAAAAACAATCAATAAACAATCAATAAAGAAGTTGTATAACAAAGGTCTTAAAATAAAGTCATAATAATTAAGCAACGTAATACCAGCGCCACGTGGTCCACAGATTAGGGGTGCACCGAAATTTCGGCCGCCGAAAATTTTCGGCCGAAATGGCATTATCGGTTTCGGGCCGAAATAAAAAAAACAGCCGAAAACGTAAACCGAAAATGAATGTCACCCGCCCCTCCCATCCGTGAGCAAGCGCTTAGGTTTCACTCACGGTCGAGCTGTTATCACGTGTCTGCCTATCAAAGATTAAGCATGTCAAAGGGCTGTCACAATCAAAAAAAGCTTGTCACAAAAGCTGCACAATCGATCGGACCAACCAACACAAGTTTCGAAAACGAAAACAGGGAATCGATTTTAACGGCCTTCTCTCGGAGCGCGTCCAGCTCGTCACTATACGCTCGCAGCGAATGCGCGTCACACAGCAACTGCAGGTTCTGACACACACACACACACACACACACACACACACACACACACACACACACACACACCCTATTAGTGCATAATATCAATGTAGCCTTCAGTAATGTTTTTCATTGATGTTATGGCAGTCCACATTGCTGACTTGTGCGCGTCTCAAGCGCCCTCTTTACGTTCGCCCTAATGCCTGTTTAGTTGTCGGTGGATTTGCCTATATTTGGCGTTGAAAAACGGATCAACGCCAAATATAGGCAATTTACTAACAATTCAATGAACACTTTGCCTATGTCTCAAAAATCGAACAGGATTTTTTTTTCACAAAAGTGACAGCCCTATACGAGAGGACACCAAAGTTGCAATATGTAACATTTGTTCTGCAAAAATCTCCAAAATTGTGGATTTTTTTGCACAATTTTTAAAAAACTATTTTATTTGATGGAACATAAAACTTGAAGAATAATTATTATCTATATTTATTGTAAAAAATATTTTATGTTTTGTTATGTAACTGTTAATAAAAGTTTGATTATTATATTGTGATTTTTCAATTCAGATCCATTAAATCCAAGCAATATATATATACGTTTTTAAAAGAAGCCATTTTCGGCTTCAGTTTCGGTTTTCGGCCAAGTGCATCCTAAATTTTCGGTTTCGGCGCAGAATTTTCATTTCGGTGCATCACTACCACAGATGCGTCTTCGAATAGAGAGCGCTACGGATAACATTGACGAATCACCGACAATAACCCGGAAAAAACGACAAATGATCACGTCGTATGGATAGTTCACATGTTTTAACACAAAGGTAGAGTGTAAAGAGATGGGGATTGAATCTCACAAAATTGTCAGGAGCGGATGTGTCTAACACACACACACACACACACACACACACGCACGCAGAGAGACTCTAAGAGAGGGGTGTAAGAGAGGACATGTTTTAGAGGTTTCAACTGTACAATATTAATCTAGTACTAAGAGTAAACTTTTTTTATTATGATTTTATTTTATACTTTTATTATACAACTTCTTTATTGATTGTTTTTATTTCTATTTAATTATTATGATTTTATTTTAAAACCCTTTGTTATACAACTTTATTGATTGTTTTTACTTCGATTTAATTATTATGATTTTATTTTATACTTTTATTATACAACTTCTTTATTGATTGTTTTATTTTAAATCTTTTATTTCCATTTATTTATTCGGATTTTATTTTAAATCTTTTATTATACATCTTTATTGATTGTTATATTTTAAATCTTTTATTTCCATTTCATTCATGGAATTTTTATTTGAAACCCTTATTATATCGCTGTGAACCAGTTTATACAGTCAACAGATTATATTTGAGGGTACGCACACTCATATTATGATATGAGGCCTCATTATCTTCGGTCTTGATTCATTTGTCCTCGCATGCTGTCCGTATTTTCACCGAGAAACCTCGCCATGCACAATCTACTCAGTCAAGGTCAAAAGGTCAAGGGCATGCGGGGAGGGGTCAAAGTTTAAAGTTAAGGTTAAAAGGTCAAGGTCATATGGGGGAGGGCCAAAGGTCAAACCCATAAATCAATTCTTGGCATATGGTACAGACTAATTACTACTCGCATGAGAAGCACATGGAGGAACACGTGAGGGACGCGCTGAATGAAAGCACATTCACTCTCTTTCGGCGCTAAACTGCAGAAAATGTCCTTTCCCGTGAAACCCCTTAAATAAACCAGCTGGACTTCTTTCTGAAACATATTTAAATAATTTCAAATAGCCATTCAGATTTGTGTATTTGCTATGATGTTCATCACAGTGCCAAATACTTAAGTATTATGACTTAATAGGTTATTTTAATCTGGACTACAACGTGCCATAGATATAGTTTGAAAATGTTTAGATTTTTATTGTTAATTCACACTTTACATCAGGGCTTCATGAGAAAATCAATAGTAGATTTCATTAGCGGTCATACACCACTCCGGACCGCACAGAAACAAGAATGAGATGCAGTCTAACATAACTGTGGCATTAAACTCAGTTAGTGAGAGCTCTTTAACATATTGCACATATACAGGTCGTTCAGATTACTTGTTAAAGTGCAATGAAATACCGTACGATGTACGTCTGTTTGTGGATGGAGACTTTGTAACGGCCGAAACTCTGTATTTTACATGCATCACATTATAGTGCGGAGTGCATGAAAATAATAACAAGGCGGCAGAGTTAACTTATCCTTAGTCCTTCTGCGTCATCACCACATAGTGAGTGTTATAAGTGAAGTGATCAGTCTTTAAGAGAAAAGGACTATGTGAGAACCTCTATGGATGTTATTATTTTGTCTTTACTTAATTTGTAACGCAAGAAAGAGTTAATCTCTCCTGTATGAGAAGAGCGCGTTGCCGTGTAGCAGCCATTAAATGTGTGGGACACCAACTCCTCGTTTTCTCTTTCATTTCATGGATTTAACGAGTTATCCGAGTCAAAGTGTTACAACTTCACCGACTACAGGCTCTAATCCTCTTTTGCGCATGCGGTGTGTGTGAAATGCAGTGCTGAAGTGAAATAGCTGGGAAGTTTGATATTGCTGAAATAATAGGCCGCCTAATAAAAATAATAATAGTTATCATTATTATTATAATTGAATACATTAATACGAGAATGAGCCTAATATCCTCTTGACTATTGACAAGACATCTGCGATCGTCGATATTTCTGACTATCATCGATACACGATACAAACCCTACTAAAGGGTTTCACAACACTTTACAATTCATAGTTCAGAAAATCTAGGATAGGTCTCTGTTTTTGTCCCATGATGTTGACTACTATGCATTAGTTCCAGCCTCCCACAGCTTTACACATTCTCAATCAGTGTCTTCATGTGGAATATCTCAAATAATCCCCAGATGATAGTTACTCATGCTCACCATTTTAGGGATGTTTCTGATAGCACCTGCTCTATGATCAAAGCTATGATAAACAGCTCTATTGTCTGTGGGTTTGTTCCCTACAAAAACTAATTTCAGGGGGGGGAGTATCACACCAATAAAGCATATAATATATCATAATATAATACATTGTGAGATGATATGTCTCATCATGTAGAAGTACATGAATGGAGTTGCTCCTTTGATAGTCAGCTAATTTAAATGACATAAACACCAACAGTTAAAACTGTCTTGCCTTCTCCTTTTCATTTGCTTGCTCAAGCTGTTAGCAGGGTTGGTTCATTCAGTGACAACTTGTGAACAAATCACCAATAAAAAGCTCTTAATACTGGAAGCAGAGCTATATTTCAGGATATTGTATATGATTTGCAGGTATTGCATATATTTTGCCGCTGAGGCTCCTGGATCTTCTGGGAGAGCTGAAATGTGTGCAGTTCCAGTTAGTTTTAAAGAAGCCATCGTACAGTCTTTATTGAAAGATTCTCATTTTGACGCCACTGTATAGAATAATTACTAACCCATCACCAAATTACCTATCATCTCAAAGATGTCGAGAGAAGGGTATGCTGTCAGATAAATTTAAATTAGGTTTTCGTGCTTTCAGCTTTGCTGGAGGTCACACGTGTCCTTCATGGGTTGTCTATTTTAATATTTTCATAATATATTGTTAAAACACCTTGAGTGTGTACATAATATATACACACACACACACATATATGTATATATATATATATATATTAGTCTGGCGGGTAAACTATTAAAATTTACTAGCAATGGCAATTCTTCTGCCAATGTGTCCATAGAGGGTTATTTATACTGTTTCATGAAATTTTATAAAGTTTAAAAAATGGCCCAAAATTTGTAAGAATGATCAGTTTCTATCTTTATGTTCGCTTTCCATAAAAAACATGCAATTTAAAGGGACATGTCATGAGTTAAACCACCACTCAGAGCTTTTTCTTTAAAAGAGACACTTTTTTTAACTTGTTTAACTGAATCTTCTTGACTGTGCAACACACTCTCGCTGGGCTGAAGAAAGCTCTGATGATCTGAAGACACTGATAAACATGTGTGCTGGAGTTTAGCCATCTCCACTGACACACTCTGCTCGAGGTTAATTGTCATACAGTTGCTTGTAGTGTTTGCTGTGTGTTTGCTAAATAAATGCACTTACGCAACCTTTGTGCTACAATTAGGTGCTGGAATGAGGAATTTAGTTTTAGTCTTTTTATGGAAACTTCTTAAGGTTATACCTTTTTTATGATGTGAATGAAAGAAAAATAAAGTGACCTGTAAAAGCGCAGGGCAATCTCTGGCTGGTCTGAGTAAAAATGATTGCTGCCAATACAAGCAATGGCCTCCACATGTGTGTTGTCCTGCTTTAATACTTCTTTATAGTATTCTGTGGCTGAGATCATGTTATTCATTTCCTGATGGAGAAAGGGGGAAATTATTCTATTACATAAATGAGACAAATGAATCCGAAGTAATAAATACTGTGAACATTAAAAACAGACAAATACAGTGGCATGAGCACCTCATGGATGCGTGCGATTCCTGTGAGCAGCGTGACCTCGGCGGGGAAGTGATCCAAGCCTTGTTTGAACACGTTCAGAGCGGTGATGGGCTGATCCAGACGCTGATACACCTGCGCAGCACAAAACAGCTCTCACTGGAACAACTCACAGGAAGATGAACACAACACAGGTTGAGCGGTCAATGGTACCTTTGCAAGGTAGAGGTAAGTATCAACAAACTCCTGGTGTGTGAGCGCTGATCTGAACTGCTTCTCAGCTTCACGGTGCAAACCCAGTCTACAAACACAATTGATTCATTGGAGACTGGCATTAGAACACAAACAAACAAGCTCTCTTAAAGGAATAGCTCACCAAAAATGGACATATGGCGATATGGACAACATATAGAATAATTTTTTTTAGAAATATCATGATTCACAATTCTTTGTCATGTTGGTTATAATATTTTGCAAGTTGTCTGAGCATTACAGCCAAACTAATTTCCCTATTATAAAGACAAAGCCTTTTTGTAAGGTAACAAAAAACAGACTGGCAGATATTTAGACCAAAGAGGGCGAAGAAAAAAAAATATTTATATGACAAAGACATACATTACAACTGCACATAATATACAAATAAAACAAACCTTTTTTTAAATATAAAGCATTATTTTCAAGTAATATTTTCAATATTTATAAAATAAAATATTTATTTTATTTTAAATATTTTCATTATTTCCTGGATCAAACCAGAGGACACTGCTACACCTGCAGCACTCTCCAATAATTTCTCATTTTCCCACTCCCCCCGTTTGACTGGAAGAGGTGGAGGTACTGGTCTGCTCATCTCTAATGACTGGAAATTTAATTCTTTACCATCTTTGGGTATCAACAGCTCCTTTGAATCTCATTCAGTTACTGTTACCTACCCTCTTAAAATACATTTTGTAGTTGTCTATCGACCCCCAGGACCACTGGGTAACTTTCTGGATGAATTAGATGTGTTGCTCTCAACCTTTTCAGAGGATGGTACTCCCCTAGTTTGCTTGGAGATTTCAACATTCATCTAGATAAACCTCTGTATGCTGATTTCCACACTCTGCTTGCCTCTTTTGATCTCAACCGAGTGTCAACTACTGCTACTCACAAATCAGGGAACCACCTGGACCTTATTTATACACGACACTGCTCTACTGATCATGTTCTGGTTACTCCACTGCACACGTCGGATCACTTCCTTCTCACTCTTAACCTCAACATTACATTTTACATTTACATTACATTTATTCACTTAGCAGACGCTTTTATCCAAAGCGACTTACAATTGCCACATATGTCAGAGGTCACACACCTCTGGAGCAACTAGGGGTTAAGTGTCTTGCTCAGGGACACATTGGTGTCTCACAGTGGATTCGAACCCGGGTCTCTCACACCAAAGACATGTGTCTTATCCACTGCGCTAGTGCACAATTTTCCACACCACAATCAGTCAAGCTCATATCACCAGCAAACTTACACTCATTCACATCCTTCTCTTCACTCTCTGAGGCAGAAGTCTCCAAACTCATCCTTTCTAATCACCATACTACTTGCCCGCTTGATCCTATTCCATCTCATCTCCTTCAAGCCATTTCTCCTGCAGTTGTACCTGCACTCACTCACATCATCAACACTTCCCTCCACACTGGTGTTTTTCCCTTATCATTTAGACAGGCACGTATAACTCCACTACTTAAGAAACCCAACCTCAACCCATCTCTACAGACCTCTACAGAGAACTTTTCAGGGCTCAGTTCTTGGACCACTTCTCTTCTCTGTCTACATGGCATCATTAGGTTCTGTCATTCAGAAACATGGTTTTTCACACCACTGCTGTGCTGATGACACTCAACTCTACCTCTCATTCCATCCTGATGATCCGACGGTAGCTATTCGCATCTCAGCTTGTCTAACAGACATTTCTTCCTGGATGATGGACCATCACCTTCAACTCAACCTTGCCAAGACAGAACTGCTTGTGATTCCAGCAAACCCATCGTTCCATCACAATTTCACCATCAAGTTAGGCACATCAACCATAACTCCTTCAAAAACAGCTAGAATCCCTGGAGTTATGATTGGTGATCAGCTGACTTCCTCAGACCACATTACTAAAAATGTCCAGATTTGCTTTATTCAACATCAAGAAGATCAAGCCCTTTCTTTCGGATCATGCTGCACAACTCCTTGTTCAAGCTCTTGTTCTGTCCAGGCTGGACTATTGCAATGCCCTCTTGGCAGGTCTTCCAGCCAGTTTTATCAAACCTTTACAATTAATTCAGAACGCGGCAGCAAGATTAATTTTTAATGAGCCAAAAAGAATACACGTCACACCTCTGTTTATCAATTTGCACTGGCTTCCAATAGCTGCTCGCATAAAATTCAAGGCATTGATGTTTGCCTACAAAACTACCACTGGCTCTGCACCCATTTACCTAAATTTGTTACTTCAGGCTTATGTGCCTCTAGAAGCTTGCGTTCTGCAAGTGAACGTCGCTTGATTGTTCATCCCAAAGAAGCACAGTCACTTTCACAGACTTTTACATTAACTGTTCCCTCCTGGTGGAATGACCTCCCCAACTCAATCCGAGCAGCTGAGTCCTTAGCCATCTTCAAGAATCGGCTGAAAACACATCTCTTCCATCTTTATTTGACTCTCTAACTTTAACACTCACTATTCTAATTCTATTCTTTAAAAACAATATAACTACCTTTCTAATCTTTTTGTATTCTATTTTCTTTTCATTAATTATGCAATTGTATGTGTGTGTGTGTGTGTGTGTGTGTAAAGACCTCTAACACTAGCTTGCTCTATTCTTTTTTTATTCTATGTTTTCTTTATATTATATTATTTAAAATCCCATGCTATGTGTACTGTGTTAACCTAACTGAGACTTGTTATAGCACTTATATATGATTGCTCTTTTTGTTGTTTTTGATTGCTTCCACCGTCCTCATCTGTAAGTCGCTTTGGATAAAAGCGTCTGCTAAATGAATAAATGTAAATGTAAGTACAGTAGGTGTATTTAGCAGAGCATTCAAGAAACCGAATGAACAAATATAAAAATAAAACACTATATAAACTGATTCCTAAAGCAATTGTATTAAACATCTTCAGTCGAGAGCAGAGAGTGATTTTTCTCTTTGTGTTTTGTTGTTTTATTAACGTTAAAGGAATAGTTCACCCAAAAATAACAATTCTGTCCGCTGTCCGTCAATTCTGTCATAGTGTTTTATTTCTATACCACCATTTACTCACTCAAAACTGGTTTCAAACCTGAATAAGTTTCTTTCTTCTGAACATAAATGCTACTTTGAGGAACAGTTGCTGGTCCACAGAGACTTCCAGAGTATTTTTTCACTACAAATCAAATTCAATGTGGACCAGCAACGGTTAGGTTACCCACATTCTTCAAAATATTTTAAATAAAATAAATTAATAAATAACAGAAATGAAATTTTGGGGTGATCTATCCCTTTAATGACAGAAGGCTGCATTTTTAATAGGCCTACTGTCCCTTTAAGAACTGCACATATACTTTTTTCTCTCAACTGTTTACTTTCATTTTAGACATAACCAACTGAGTCTACATGTAAACCTTGTGTGTTTTGACAGTATTAGTGCAAAAGATAACTTAGTTCAATAACGAGGCGCTGTTTGACAAGCTTTAGCATGCGCTTTGGGTGTATGCATCACTCAGAACAAGCACAGGTCAGACCTGCACACCAATCAAACATTTAAAAGCACACGCAGATAATGAGAGTAACTCTAGCGCTGAGTTAACACTGCTGTGAATGATGTGGTGTTGTTCAGTATATGACCGAGGCTCCAGAACTACAGCTGGTTGAATGTGCGCTGAAGCACCATACTACCACATTCCTTCAAAAGCAGATCCTGGACACATTTTTATCGTCCACGATCAGAAATCATCATATCGCACAGCCCTACCCTCGGATCATCGATGTTTCTTCATCAGGTTTGAGAAATGTAGCATTGCATCAGTGTCTCATCAATGGATGCTCTGCAGTGAATGGGTGCCGTCAGAATGAGAGTCCAAACATCTCCAGATGTTCACTGATGGACTGGAGTGCTGTGGATTATTGTGATGTTTTTATCAGCTGTTTAGACTCTCATTCTGACGGCACCCATTCACTGCAGAGCATCCATTGATGAGACACTGATGCTGTGCTACATTTAGAACACATTTAGACCCATTTTTGGGTGAACTATTCCTTTAAAGGGCTCATGAAATGAATGTTTTATTTATTATTATTTTATAATGTTTCCTGAGTTGCATTTATAATCGTACTTTTTTTTTTTTTAATATAAAAATGGAAGGGGCGTGTCTGCTGTCAGACTTCAATAGAAACACCCACTGCTGTGATTGGCTAACATTTTCGCATAGGAAATGAGTATTACATGTGGAAATCTCTTGAAAACTTTTACTGCTTTTTTAGTATGACAACCACCAGATGAACTAATGGAGGAAAGTGTTGATTGTAACATGATGTTTAGATCTACTCCTGATGCATCACACCACATCTGCTGAGCTTTCTGTAGATCAAATAATCACAATATAGAGAACAGCTGTTTTCCATACTGCTAACAGGAACAGTGCAACTGATGTCACTGATGAATAAACAGCAGCAAAGTACGTCTGTACATCAGCGCTTGCATATTACCAGCTCATGATGCTCATCAAATGCGGTTTTTGATTTTTATATTATGTTTCTCAAAGTCTGCAAAGTTTTTTGCTCTAAAATCACCTTTCTCTACCTAACAGCAGACATTGTCTCGGCCAAACAAGTCAACTTTGTCACAGGGTATATTATTTGGCCCAAACGTTGGTAATAAACAAACAGTGCTTATGGGAGTGTGCCGTCTAAATGTTTTATTCTTCATTTAGTCTGCTTCTCTTACTTGCACCTCAGAAAGGTGTGCGTTTCCTTATTGAGCGATTCTCACCTGTAATAGCATTTTCCCAGCTGTACTTTCCACCACCAGTCTTTGAACTGAGCTTGTTCTGTGGCGAGAGCAGCCAGATCTAACGCCTGCAGATGGCCAAAATGGAAAATGTAATGTCTGATACACAGCAAACAGCTTCAGTATGACCACTCAATGATATGACACCTACTTACATTTTTCACATCATTTTCAAGATGGAAGATGTATTCAAACAAGGTCTTGTGTATGAGCGGGAGAGACAAGAGTTTATGAAATCACATCTTTGGTGCATTAGTTAAATATTATGATGTTTAATATACACAGATATTACATTAGATCATAATTAAAAGGAACTAGTTGATTCACAATGTAAGTTTTTCTGGAACATCCAGAAGATTTACGTGTCTTGCAGTTTTCCAATACCTTGGACAAGTTCGGTCTCTTGGCATACTTTGCTAAGTTTAACCTAGAAAGGTTAATGAAAGGTCCATCTGGATTTGTTAGCATGGAGGCCTGGCACGGTAACAAAAAAAGACAGTCACAATGCATGACAGATCCCTGTATGTAGTGAGGAAACAATGCTACACCTGAAACCAGTTCTGAAAGACAACACAGCATCTTACCGTTCCCAATCTGACGAATCTTCCGGAAGCACTGGTGACCGGACGAGCCGTTCGTGGGGTCCTGATGGCCTGCTCCATAGTTTCTGGTCTTCCAGACAGAGTACTGGGCCTCACAAACCCTGTGATGGGACGCCCCGACTGAGTCATCGGTCTAGCACACACAGCACCATCACATCAGAGGAACAATGACACATGTGAGGATAAAGCCAGGATTACAGGGCTACACGACTTGAGCATCATATTATAGTTAGATTGACAACAAATGTGTGAACAGCAGCTCTCATATTGAACAGCAAAAAAAACAAACTAGCAAGCGATGCATTTGTCTCCACATTAAACCATGCTTTGCTTGTGATTTATTATTTTAATTTTGTAAGTACTTGAAAGCTGAAATGTTGCTTCATATAAAAAGTAACAGCACAGAGCTTACTGTGATTATCTGATAAGTGTGTGATGTTCACACATCAACAGAAGACAGCACAGACTAAAAGACTGATCTTGAGATTCATGAATCCATATCAGTGACAATTAAAAAGGACAAATCAATATTTTTAATTCATCACTAGTTCATCCACATTATGGGCATGAAATACACACAGACACAGTCAGAACGTGCCTCAACGGAACCTCACAGTTTCAGTAAGATTTAGGCCCTCCAAAACAACTTCAGCAGAGAACTGATGTTATAGCTGATCATCGTCAAAGCATCACTACTAATAACAGTAGAGCCGAAGCACTCACGTCCTGTAATTACTACAACAGTAATGAACAGCTAGAGGGTCAAAGGTTACTGTAGGGTATCTTAAACAGTCTGAAGAAGCACCTGACAGCTGGAGTGGGTGCTGATCCCTGACTCGTTCCTGGAAGCCTCAGAGACGTTCCTGGACCTGAAAAAAACAAAACAAGTGCAGATGAAGTATAGACAAATAATCTTGCCTTGATGGGCTGTAATATAAATGATTAATACTCACGTGCCACCTGGGCAATGGAGCTCTCGTCCAACATCATATCAGCGATGCCTTCCTGATCCACCTCCACCTCATCGATGTACACCATCTCCGTCAGAGCTCTGGTCTTCAAGCTCCATGCTGCCTGAAACCATCAGAGCACATCTTCATCTGTTACACCACAAGAGACCGGGTGACCTCACGCCCTTCGGAAGAGACCGGGTGACCTCATGCCCTTGAGACCGGGTGACCTCACGCCCTTCGGAAGAGACCGGGTGACCTCACGCCCTTCGGAAGAGACCGGGTGACCTCATGCCCTTCTGAAGAGACCGGGTGACCTCACGCCCTTGAGACCGGGTGACCTCACACCCTTCGGAAGAGACCGGGTGACCTCATGCCCTTGAGACCGGGTGACCTCACGCCCTTCGGAAGAGACCGGGTGACCTCATGCCCTTGAGACCGGGTGACCTCACGCCCTTCGGAAGAGACCGGGTGACCTCACGCCCTTTAGACCGGGTGACCTCACGCCGTTCGGAAGAGACCAGGTGACCTCATGCCCTTGAGACCGGGTGACCTCACGCCCTTCGGAAAAGACCGGGTGACCTCATGCCCTTGAGACCGGGTGACCTCACGCCCTTGAGACCGGGTGACCTCACGCCCTTGAGACCGGGTGACCTCACGCCCTTCGGAAGAGACCGGGTGACCTCACGCCCTTTAGACCGGGTGACCTCACGCCCTTCGGAAGAGACCGGGTGACCTCACGCCCTTGAGACCGGGTGACCTCACGCCCTTCGGAAGAGACCGGGTGACCTCATGCCCTTGAGACCGGGTGACCTCACGCCCTTGAGACCGGGTGACCTCACGCCCTTCGGAAGAGACCGGGTGACCTCATGCCCTTGAGACCGGGTGACCTCACGCCCTTCGGAAGAGACCGGGTGACCTCATGCCCTTGAGACCGGGTGACCTCACGCCCTTCGGAAGAGACCGGGTGACCTCACGCCCTTTAGACCGGGTGACCTCATGCCCTTCGGAAGAGACCGGGTGACCTCACGCCCTTGAGAAAGGGTGACCTCATGCCCTTGAGACCGGGTGACCTCACGCCCTTCGGAAGAGACCGGGTGACCTCATGCCCTTGAGACCGGGTGACCTCACGCCCTTCGGAAGAGACCGGGTGACCTCATGCCCTTGAGACCGGGTGACCTCACGCCCTTCGGAAGAGACCGGGTGACCTCATGCCCTTGAGACCGGGTGACCTCATGCCCTTGAGACCGGGTGACCTCACGCCCTTCGGAAGAGACCGGGTGACCTCACGCCCTTGAGACCGGGTGACCTCACGCCCTTCGGAAGAGACCGGGTGACCTCACGCATGATTACACAGTAAGATTATCATTACCCTATATATATATATATATATATATATATATATATATATATATATATATATATATATATATATTAGGGGTGTAACGATTCACTCGTTTTCTCGATGCATCGATTACAAACCCTGACGATTCATATGCATCGATCTTGAAACATGATTTTTGAATCGTGAATTGCCGATCTCCAGACAGTATTCAACTTAAAACACTAAGAACCGAATGAATCGCGATCTCTATAGTGATTCCGTGCTTTCAAAATACACACATTAAAGGTCCTATGACATGAAAATTTCACTTTCTGAGGTTTTTTAACATTATAATGAGTTCCCCTAGCCTGTATGTGGTTCCCAAGTTTCTAAAAATTTTAATCGGTGTAAATCGAGATTTTGCTATCTTTCTCTGCCTTTGAGAAAATGGAAGCTCAAACGGAATGATCTGGAATCTCCTCTTTGTGATGTTGTAAAGAGAAATGTTACCTCCCCTTTCTCTGCTTTGCCCGCCCAAATATTTACATATAATTCAGTCGCAATGTCAGCAAAGGCGTTACAAACAGACTTTTACGATATGGATTCGACAGCACCGGCACAAACAGTGAGTAACAGTGTTCATTAATGCCTGATCTGTGATCAGTGATTTCTGATGTGTAGTTAATCTTTCAAGTTCACACAGACTTTCTTTCTAAATCGTTTAATACTGTTTATGCATCAGTGAATCAAGCCAGTGACTAAACGATCAACTTCACGTTATTTCTCTTAGTAGCATCAAACAAATCTGTTATTTAAATTGTGATTTAACTACAGAGAGCGATCAAAGAACGCTCCCTTTTTTTCGGAGCTCTCACACATCGCGAGTATATCTGCACTCTTGCCCAAACTGCCGTTACAATGAATGACGCTGTTATGCTGCACAACAAAGCTCTTACTGTATTCATGTGTTTGCTGTTAGTTGTGGTGAAAGCATTTTGTGAGAAAACATGTTGCAATAATGACGAGATTACTGCATTCACGCGATAAACAGACTCTGTCTACTCAATGCTCATCACTGCAGCCTTTCATGTGATGGGAAAAGATCGAAAAAATTATTATATAATCAACAAATCTATGATTCGTTAATCTCGACAGCTGTAGTATATATATATATATTTGAGAGGGGTCCACATGTAATACGCATTTCGAATGCAAAGATGTCAGCCAATCACAACAGTTGTCGTTTACTCGGGAGTCTCACAGCAGACACGCCCCTTCAAACAGAGCATTCAAGCCAGAGGGCTAATATCAGGATATAAAAAATGCTTTTTATTTCTAATTTTTAAATGTGAAAATCATACTAACAATATAAGTACACCTAAGGAAACATTAAAAAGCATTTAAAGAAAAGGAAATAATCCATGTCATGGCTCATGGGACCTTTAAATTACTACACGCACGAATGAATGGAGACCTTGAAGAGTGTTTGTGAATCGTGCCTCTAATCTGTCCTTCACACGCTCCACTGTTCAGCACCTGTGACTGTCACAGGATTGCGCTCGCGCTCCGTTCCTCTCTGACGCAGCACACCTGCGATCTATAGAACTCATGGACCCTAATACTAAAATAAAGTAGTTTTACTTTTCTGTAGTTTTTTAATGGCTCTCTTCATACTGACGACATTACCTGAGCAGTCGAAAGCTGCGTATTTATTGCATGGACGGAGCAGAAAGTGTCTAAATCATATGCACAGGTTTATCTGATAATCAGATGCATGAAAGTAGCGTTTGTTGCTATAGAAACAGACATCGAGCACGTTTTCTCTCAGAATCATTCGATGATGGAGAGGAAAAGGTACAACAGCTACTATACCATTTTATTCTGTATAAATGAGATAAAGAAGTGTACACACTGAAAGAGAAGTGATCTCGCTCTCATAGACAGGCCAGGCTATATCTGCAGCTAAACTGAATAAAAGCAGAATGAACTGATGAAACATTAAGAAAAAAAACACAATAAATAACATTTATGAATGATGTAGTGCTAATTGACATATCATTTCTACAGTACAGAAACTATAAAGTATATTTTCTGTGCAGAAAATTAAAATAATAAATAAATGTAGTAGCCTATATAAAACAATCATAAAATTGCAATTAGGAAAAAATTATCGATTACAAAGTATTATTGTCGAGCAGTGTATTTGATTTCTTACAGCAAATTAAAAGTAATAAAAAAAGAAGAGAATTCATTTAAAAAAAAATGTATGAAAATACATAGGCTACATACATAAAATGATTTTATTTGACATTTGTCACTTCAGAAATGATGGCTACGCCCCTGGTGTGACAAAATGTTAGTTGATACATAATACTTTTAAAGCTCTTTTTTTAAATCCTGGCTTACATACATTTTTACTTATGCCATGTCATGCCATAGCACCATTAAACTAGCATTTAACAATGGACAAAAGGTTTTTTTTAAGGCTGCTGTGTAATTTGCCCCTGACTAAGCATTTAAAGACTTTAGGGGAAGCATTGAAATAATCCTGTGAATGCACTTAAAGAACGCAGAATCGAATCGCTATAATAGAGTCGAATTGAATTTAATTGTGAATCGAATCGAATCGTTCTAAATTTGCAAAAATTGTTCTTGAATCGAATCGAAAACCTATGAATCGTGAATAGAATCGAATCGCTGCCTACCCAAAGATTCACAGCCCTAATATATACATATATTTTTTTTTTCTTCAGCAGACAAGATGATAATGGTACAACTAATTTTATAGAATTAACTTAGTTACTGAATTTCACTGGAAATATATATTTTTTTCTATAAATAAAGAACTGTATTTCTTTAGTCAATCATTAAAGTATTACATGTTACACTGTATTTGGGGTTTTAAGAACAAGTGGAAAATGTGCTGAATGTTTCATTTCATCCAAGTGAAATTAGCAAGCAGTTTGACTGAATTGACATTCGTTTTAAACGCGGAGCCAGCCGCGAACCTGCGTCAAGGCTCATCCATACTGCCAGATGCGCGCGTGGAGATTAGCGGTGCTGGTCCGCGCGAGAATATAACAGAGCGTTACGAAACTGACTGTGTGAGTGCGGCGAGTGTGAACGGCTCGTCTGTGACGCGGGATTCGCGCCGGTGGGGAAGTATGAGAGACATTCAGAGAGACAGGCTGTGTGTGCAGTTTTCTGAATGGGGAATAGCGAACATGCAATAAGAGATGCTCTTGATATGCATTGTGCGCACATCTTGTATATTATATTTTTTGTTCGTTGTCTGTCTTTTCAAAGCTTAAGTTAACAAACGTTATTCTTTAGTTTTAATTTGCCTAACTATTGACCTGACCCCGTAGACACCATAACCCCACTCTGTCTCTCTCCTGCTTTCCGTTTTTGTTTTGCTTTTTTTTTGTTTTTATGGTGGGCGTTTATGGCAAGCCAAATTAACTTTTATTCATTCGCAGGATATGTATTCTTGATATCAACAATTCAATTTTCACTACTTAAAATGTTCATTCTTGATATCAGGAATTACATTTCCACTAGTAACAATTGCTATTTTTGATATCAACAATTCAATTTCCACTAGTAACAATGTTCATTCTTGATATCAGGAATTGTATTTTCACTAGTTAAATGTCACCATAGGCTTCCATTCAAATTTAATTGTTGATATCAAGAATTGCTTTCTTACTAGTTGAAATTCCGATCTCACATATCAGAAATACAATTCTTACTAGTAAAGACCTTTATTTTTGATATCAGTAATCACGTGGTTACTGGTATCGACGTCAATTCTTGATATCAACAATTTAATTCTTGATATCAACAATACACTAGTCACTAGTGACAACGTTCATTTCTGATATCATGAATGTGATTGTTACCAGTGTTGTGGGTAACGCGTTACAAAGTAACGCGTTAGAGTACTCTAATTACTTTTTTCCTGAAATGTGTAACTTAACGCGTTAGTTTCGTGCGTAAGTAATCAGTAACTTCCTTATTTTTTTTAAAAAGTAATCCGTTATTTTAAGGAAAGGAAAATCCCGACTGCAGCCTGCTTTTTGTCAGACAGTATAGGTCTACTGTGCCACCTGCGGATGTATCAGCGGAGCCGAAGCTCTGTGATCGTAAAGTCAATGGCTGTGATACGTCTGTGCCCTGCGCCTGACCCTGTGTGTGTGTGTGGGGTTTTTTTTTTAACTCCCGGCAAGATGGCAGAAAGGACAGCGTTTGGTTTATGGACTTTGTTAAAGCGAATTTAGGCTTGTGACTGTGAGTGAAACTTTAATAATAATTAGTTCGGCTATTAAGCGATTTGTCATTTGCCTGTGTGGCAGTGAAGGATTTAATTCGGTTTGTTATCATTTTTGTTTGACAGGCAGATGTTAATTTCTGTTAGATCGTTGGCTGGCTGATTGTTCATCATTTCTAAATGGATTTAAATCTGCAAGCCTGTTTAAGGTTGTGTTTACAAGTAAGCATACTTGCACTTTGATAACTGCATTATTCAAAGTTAAAGAAAAATCAGGAGTTATCTTGTGGTGCTCATAATATACAGTAGCCTAGGCTACCTGGGCTGGGTAGGTGCGAATTTTGATTAATAATATGTTCTGTGATAATAAATAAATAAAACGCCATGTGGAATAGCCTATTGCTATTGTTAATTTAGTCGGATGACTGACGTTATTCATTGTCGGGAGTCACGACTTCTAGGAGCATTTAAAGGGGCCGGGGGCTGTTACTGTCATGTGTGAGCCGCTGCAAACGGCTTTTAATTTTTGGTAACGCATGAGTACTCTAACGCGTTACTTTTATGAATAGGTAACGCTGTATCATAACTGATTACTTTTAATTGATGGTAACGTTGTAACCTAACTAACTACTTTCCAAAGTAACTATACCCAACACTGATTGTTACTAGTAAGAAAGCCATTTTAGATATCAGAAATTACCCTCCCAATTGTTGATATCAGAAATACATTTTCAGATATCAGAAATGAACATTGTCACTAGTAACATTTTTGATATCAAGAATTAACATTTCAAATAGTAACAACTAAATTGTTGATATCAAAAATTCACATTTTTACTAGTAAGAAATACAAAGCTGATACGTGCATTTAGAATTGTAACTAGTAACAAATGCATTTTGATATCTGTAATAGTTTTGGCGCCGTTTTAACATTTAAACATATGTATTCTTGATATCAACAATTACATTTCCACTAGTAACGACGCGTATTCTTGATATCAACAATGACGTCATCACTCGCAGAAACAAGTTTATCATATCAACAATGAAATTACAACTAGTAATACACATAATTCTTGATATCTTTAACTTAATTGTTACATGTTAAAATTACATTTTCACTAGTAAAAATTGTTATTTTATTTATCATGAATTCCTTTTTGGATATGTGCATAGCAATGAACTCCTTTTTGGATATGTGCATAATTTAATGACGAGTGCAACCCTTTATGAATGTTTATGGAGGATAAACGACAAGATACAGAGCACAAAATGGCACATTCGATTGCCCTCTCATGAAAATAAAATGCTCCTGTATAGGGTTGGGTATCGAGAATCGAGTATCGAGTGGAATTGGGACTAGCTTAACGATTTTCCCGGTATCGTTCAAAAGTTTTAATTTCGATTCCTAGTTTCGATTCCTAAAGCTTAAAAGAAAGAGAAAAAAAAGTTTCGATTCACAGTCCGCCCGGCGCCGACCGGAAGAAGAAACCACTGAACACCAACGAAGAAGCGTCCACTGGAAGTTTTGGTATAAAGAGCGATCGAACATGGACAGCGTGCGTCGGCGGTCCAAAGTGTGGCTTCACTTTTCAAAACAAAATGAAATCTCGGCAAAATGCAACTTTTGCAGCAAGATTGTTTCGTGCATAGGAGGGTGCACGTCGAACATGATAAAGCACCTCCCATGTCATGGAGTGCAAGTAAACGTGTGCCCTGTATTTGAGACGCTGCGCCGACCGTCCTCCGCTGCCTCTTCCTCTGGCTCCGACCCCAAGCCTGTCACCGCAGTGACTACACTGCAGTCCGAATCCGGTAAGTAAAACAATACATACAAAAAATAAATATGTCTTGCGCCAACATTGAGGCAGCTAACAAATTAGCCCACGTATTTTTTCATAGACAATACAACCTGAGATTGCTACAGTTAGCCAGGCTGATGACTCCAGGACTCCGCGATGTGCTGAGCCTAACGTTACTCCGTTCACCATAGCGGCAAGGGGGAAGATGTCAGTGCAACAAAAGGAAGAGTGCCACAGAAAGGTCACTGCACACATTGTGAAAAGGCTGCATCCCTTTTCAGAGGTGGAATCACCAACATTTAGGTTAGTTAAGCAATAACGATAGAGCTAAGCTTATTGATACTGAGCTAGTATAACATGCACCTAGCGTTTCATAACATGTTTGTTTATGTTTGCAGGGACATGGTGAAAACTCTAAACCCAAAATACACACCACCTTCCAGGGATTACATTTCAAACACATTAATCCCATCGTGGTACAAGGTTGAGAAGTCAAACATTATTACAGAGCTCAGTGAAGTCAGCGCTGTTGCACTCACATGTGATGGCTGGAGTAGCATCACACAGGACCACTACCTCACCATCACAGCACACTACATAGAAGAGGGCAAAATGCAGCAAAAAGTGCTAAAAACAAAGGCTGTGTACAAAGCACAGACCGGTTGTGTTGTTGCAGAGGAAATTAGTGATGTTCTGTCAGAGTTTGGCATATCTGATAAAATTGTAGCAGTCACCGTAGATAATGCTGCCAACATGGATGTGGCTATTAAGCGCCTGCAATTTGTAAAACTGTGCTGTTTCGCCCATACACTTAATTTAGCAGCACAAAGTCTATACTCCCTAAATTCAGTGAGTCAGTGGGTGGCCAAGGTCCGAACCATTGTTGTGTGGTTAAAGAGGTGCTCAATGGCCAAGGTGGTTCTCAAAGAGAAGCAACAACTTCTACGAAACTCAAAGTTCATTTTATTTAACTGTTGTGCATTGACAGTGACACGTAATGACTTTATATGTCTGATCTATCTTATTATTATTTTTGAGCTCTGCAGTACTACAGTATTTCAATACAATTGTACAAAAGTATTGTTTGTCTCCTAGGATGAAAAAGCATCTGTTATATGACTTAAAAAATTGATGTTATTGTTTTTGTCAGAGCTGCCCCAACACTCACTCATTCTTGACGTGAGAACACGGTGGAACTCTCTGTACCTAATGCAGTACCCTGCAATTCAGGCAGCCAGCTTGGATCAACGGCTGAGAAAAAATATGGATAGGGACAGGTAGAGATAGATAGAAAGGTTCAGACAAAAAATGCCAGTACACACAAAATATGAATTCAGAGAACAGTATTAGTGAATGTGCTAAATCTGCTAGGGAGTGCATATGTTAGGTGTTTTGTTAAGAAAAAAATATAATATTTTTATTACTCCAATCTATGTGTTCTTAATTCTTTAACATACAGACTTCCTCGGCTAACTAAGGAGGATTTTAGCAAAGCTGAAGACTTCATCAACCTGATGAAAGTGCTCTACACCTCAACACTCTGCGTGTCCTCCGAAAAAAAGTCCCACATGCGGACAGATTCTGCCTATCCTCAAAAAGCTTGAGGCACACCTGGCTGTAAAAGAGGGAGACACAGTTTTTGTGTCAAGTCTTAAAAAGCAGGTTTGGGCAAACCTATCTAAGTGCTACCAGGTAAGTGACTGAGGCAGGGCACCTGGAAAGAAATTGTTCTAGAATAGAAATATCCTGTGGCTTGTTAAAACATTTAAAGAACACGTGTTTTGCAGAATGATGAGATCAGGAACTTTCTCCAAGTGGCCACTGGGTTGGATCCACGCTTTAAACATAAATTGGATGATGATGACACCATCTGGGACCAGATCCAGAGAAATCTGATTGAAAAGGTGAAATGTCATTCATGCACACAACTGTCATTTTCAGCTATTAAAATCTAAATGCTAATTATGTTCTTTGTAGTCAACAGAGGAAGACGGTGGAGCTGATGGGGACACCATGCAATCTGAGAATGAGGATGAGCAGGAGAGTGTAAGTGTACAATAGCTGATACTATATAGGTTTTCAATTTAAATAATGATCATGCCTTAATGGAGGTTTTCCCTTTCTTTGTGATAAATAATACTGATGAACCTTTTGTTTTGTTTTTTAGCAACAGCCTCCCTGCAAACTGCCCAGGAAGACTCCACTGGAGGAACTGTTTGCTGAGGAAGAGGCACAGAACATAGTGTCACAGCAGAGCTCCATTTCCATCAAGAAACAAGTGGAGAGAGAGCTGCAGATATACAAGGAAGTTCCACTGGTCCTCAACAAAAAACGTATCCTTTGCTGTCAAATCTTGCTTTCTCTTATTTATGTGTTCAAGCGTCATCTACTCCGAGCGAACGTGTTTTCTCCACTGCAGGAGATACAATTTGTCCAGAACGCTCACGCATCCTGCCTGAGAAAGCAGATATGATCATTTTCTTGAACAAGAACTGTTTCTGATTTTATACTGTACCTGCTGCTAATCTGGACTGAGTTTTAAAAGTTGTCTCTAATAGTTTATTTTCTATTCTGCACCAGGTTAGCCCATCAGTGGGAGCAAGGTAATGTTTAAGTACCTGCAGTATCATACACTGTCATGTGTAAATGTTTGTGAGGTTTTCAAAAATAAAGCTCTCTTGAGGAAAGTGTACCCCTGTGAAAATATATTCATAATTAATAATATTTATATAATATTCAAGTTCATAGATTTGATATTTATATTGTAGTTGAAAACAGCCCTGTGAGAAATTCATAGTAAAGTTAATAAAAAGTAAAAAGTTCATAGAATTCAAATTGATGGAGAAAGTCAGACTATTTTCTTCAGAAAGAGCTAAGCTCATTTAAAATATCTTAAACTTTTTTTGACCCTGCCTCTAAAAAGAATCGGAATCGAGAATCGTTGGGAACCGGAATCGAAACAAGGAATCGGAATCGGACTCGGAATCGTTCAAATTTAAACGATACCCAACCCTACTCCTGTATGCTATTTTTAATAATTATTTAGATTTTATTTTGACAGGGACTACTTAACTCCGCCTACAAACGTATGGTAGTGTTTGTCACAAATGCAAAAAGACGTGACAGACCCAGGTTCGATTTAGCCTTTTGCCGAGCTCTTTCTTTATCCTTTTCACGTCCCGTATCACATCGGAAAGGCATGTATTTTCAATAAAACTCAACGAAATTATCGAAAAGTGAAAAATAACGTGTATATTGTGTAAGGTTAGGGCTAGTTGTAGGAGCTCCGGAAAATTACCGTTTGGATCCCATTTAACTTCAAATTAAATAGCATCAGTGTGCATCGCATACATTAGAAATACATCGATTAAAATTAGCAACCAGACTTATGACGTTATATTACTTAAGACTTATTTAAGACACTTTTTCGAGTATATATCGAAAGCAATTTAGAGAGAAATGGCTATGTGGAATATGTGGAATCTGTGTACTAGGAATACGTTACGACATTCTAGTTCACCCAATAGCCTATTGCGAGCGGTGTTGTGCTAAATAGAGTGTGGTGCTGATGTGCATGTTTCTAATCTTTTCCCGCTTTTATTTATACGGTTGTTTTTGTTTTTATTATTGTTTTCAGCTGTTTGTCATGTATGAATTATTCAGAATGATTCTTTTAATAAAACATGTTTTTCTTATCTCACCGTCATTGTGAATTGTACCGTGTTTAATCGGTTCTGTGCATTACAGTCGCTTCAAAGTGTAACTGAAATACATGTACAGTGTGTGGATAATGTAAAAATAGAAATGAAAATAATAAATAAAAGTATTTTTTTTGTAAAGTCACAAGTTACAGATTGTAGCGTCTGTTGGTCTGCCTGGCTTTGAGTCATTCCTCACGTTTTGTCTAAGTCTTGTTATACCTTTTCATATGACAACACTGAAGAAATGACACTTTCCTACAATGTAAAGTAGTGAGTCTACAGCTTGTATAACAGTGTACATTTATTTACAATTCCTCTTGTCCACCGATGCTACAAGAACCGGACAACATGTTATATAAAAATAATTCCTTTAAGGACACGACTCATTCATGTAGCCAACGATATTCAAAAAAAAAAAAAAGTCCAGTAAACCGTTTGTACGATGCATTATTATCTGTTATATTTTTTTCCTTTAGTTGTATTTTTTATTTGATGTATTAGAAGAAAGTGTTATAAAACCAAAAATAAACACCTGAAAAAGCGACAAAGTTATTTTTAAAACTAAATGAATGCTTTGTTCACTTTTCCTTTAATTATCCGAAGGACTTGGTGGCCAATAAAAAGAAACAGCATAAATTTACTTTCTTTTTTTTCTTTCTTTTTTTTACAATTAACAATTTTTTTTTTAAATGATTCCAGCCATAATGTAATTTTCAAGTTTCACTGACAAAACAAATAAATAAAGGAGGAGCCGTTTCTGCACATGGACGTTCTTCTGCCATCTTTGGCCAATACTGAAAAAGGAGGAGTGTCGAAAATCTCATTAATATTCATGATCTCATTACCATAGCTATTCTTACATGTAAAAATGGCATTTCTACATATCTGTAAAAGTATTTTTACTAGTTAAAATGTTATTTAAGATATCAGTAATTCTATTTTCACTAGTTGCAAGGACAATTTCAGATATCAACTGCCTTTGTTGATATCAATAATTACTTTGTTACTAGTAAAAATGTGAATTCTTGATATCAACAATTTAGTTGTTACTAGTTGAAATGTTAATTCTTGATATCAGTAAATGTATTTCAACATGTTACAATTGTTATTTTTGATATCTTTATAATTTCTGATATCTAAAATGGCTTTCTTACTAGTAACAATCACATTCATGATATCAGAAATGAACGTTGTCACTAGTGACTAGTGTATTGTTGATATCAAGAATTAAATTGTTGATATCAAGAATTGACGTCGATACCAGTAACCACGTGATTACTGATATCAAAAATAAAGGTCTTTACTAGTAAGAATTGTATTTCTGATATGTGAGATCGGAATTTCAACTAGTAAGAAAGCAATTCTTGATATCAACAATTAAATTTGAATGGAAGCCTATGGCGACATTTAACTAGTGAAAATACAATTCCTGATATCAAGAATGAACATTTTAACTAGTGAAAATTGAATTGTTGATATCAAGAATACATATCCTGCGAATGAATAAAAGTTAATTTGGCTTGCCATAGGGCGTTTACACAGTTGGCTAGAGCAGAGCTGATTGAGGAGAATGGAGGTGCGCTCACTCTATTGGTTAGTAAGACTGTCACTGACTACGTTTACATGCTGTTAAAATTCGGGTTATGGTCGGGTTAAGGTCACTATTTGGGTTTCTGAAACATTCGGGATAACCCGTTTACATGCGTGAGCAGAGAGAGTTACTCCTGTATGCATGGAATGTGTAATCAGTCGCCAATCCCGATGTAAACGGCGACGCACGGTTAGCGTCTGGACGTACGGACAACAAGACGCAATATGCGTCATTTCCGATTCTTCTTCCTGTATCCAAAGACAACAACAACATAGTCTTTGTTTGCGCTTAGGCGCTGGTACTGATCCACCAGCAGCACTTGACACTACTGTGCCTCTATACTGCATGCGGGGATTTTTTATGTGCCATCTCTACTCAAAAGACCAAGATTCCTTGTGAATAGAACATGCGCAGAACACACATTTTGATGGGGATATGCCGAAATGCGTTTACAAGACCAAATATTCGGGTTAGAAAAGGGGTACCCCAGGTATAATATCCCAGTTTGTAAAAACCGGGATATGAGCATATCCAGGTTTTTGCCGGTGTTTACATGGCCGTGCGCGACCGGGTTATTGCTAACATCCCGGTTTTGAACGGGTTATTGGCTGCATGTAAACGTAGTCACTGAAGGCTGGCAGTCAAGCATATGCTCTGGAATGGAGTAATATCGCGTCCACATCACAGGCTTTTGCGATTAGCAAATCGCAACGTCTCAAATCGTGATTTCAATTCGATTTTGATTAATTGCACAGCCCTAGGTGACGTCAGGCCCTTCGGAAGAGACTGTGTGACCTCACTCGGTTTTAAAGCCGGACTGGAAAACCTCTAGTATATTTAGGGCTGGATATTGTTCAAAATCTTTCGATCCGGTGCCAATTTCGATACCGGTTCCTAACGATACTTTTTTCGATACCATATGTTTTAAAATCCACTTTCTGGCCCACAGCAGCCCACCACATCATAACGCAAACGCCCCTGTCTTGATGTAATTTTTTTATTTAATATTTTAGTAAACAGTTTGGGGATTTTAAACAATAGGGCAACTGATCCTCCGTTGAAAAAAAAAAAAAAACACCAGCAGCTGTTCATTTAGCGACTCCTAGTGAGCAATACATGCTCCTCACGACACAAACATTCTCTTAGAACTCACACTTTGCATTCAGTTAACAGATCCATACGAATCATGCATGAAATAGAAGTTCATAAACTCAAACGATAGCTTTATGTGCTTTACAGATGAACTTAAAGACTTTATTCATTCGAAATGTTCAATAATAGATAATCTTTGCACACACATACACACACACACACACACTGTGAACACACACCTGGAGCAGTGAACACACACACACACACACACACACACACACTGTGAACACACACCTGGAGCAGTGAACACACACACTCACACTGTGAACACACACCCGGAGCAGTGGGCATCATTTTTGCTGTGGTGCCTGGGGAGCAGTTGGGGGTGTGTGCACCTCAGTCGTGATATTGTCGGACCCAGACTCGAACCCACAACCCTAGGGATAGGAGTCTTACTCTCCAACCACTAGGCCATGCCCCCCCTCCTTTTTTTTTTTTTTTCTAAACGGACAGTCTCCACTGATAAGCTGCTACTAAATATGGTAGAAACTGAATTTTCTGTAAAGTTGCTTTGCAATGATTTGTATCGTAAAAAGTGCTATACAAATAAACTTGATGCAGAGATGCAGGCTTCTGAGCTGAGCGCTGATAACAACTTGGGTTGTCCTTGTCCTCTTTAGTCCGGATGACATGGCACCCCAGTTTTCCAAAAAGAACCTCAAATTTTGATTCGTCTGACCACAGAACAGTTTTCCACTTCGCCACAGTCCATTTTAAATGAGCCTTGGCCCAGAGAAAACGCCTACGCTTCTGGATAAGTTCCATAAGTTCACGAAAAAAAAAGGCGAAAGAGACGCGTTTTTAATCTAGATTTAAACAGAGAGAGTGTCTTTGAACCCCAAACATTATCAGGAAGGCTATTCCAGAGTTTGGGAGCCTTCTGTATCATGTTTAGATAGGGCTTCTTTCTTTCTATAGAGTTTTAGCTGACAACAGCGAATGGCACGGTGGATTGTGTTCACCGACAATGTTTTCTGGAAGTATTCCTGAGCCCATGTTGTGATCTCCATTACAGTATCATTCCTGTATGTGATGCAGTGCCGTCTAAGAGCCGAAGATCACAGCATCCAGTGTGGTTTTCTGGCCTTTCTCCTTTCTGATATTGCTCCACTATTTTTCGCCGCAGCATTGGGGGAATTGGTGATCCTCTGCCCATCTTGACTTCTGAGAGACACTGCCACTCTGAGAGGCTCTTTTTATTGAGAGTGAGGGGTCACGTGCCGATTTGGGTTGATTTGGGAGGGGTCTGAGCCGGTCGGCCATGATGGTAGGACACGCTATCGGTTGCCAGGGGTGACGCCTTCCGAACTTCACAGAGGCGCAACTAAACATTCCAGAGCTCTTTAATTTTTGCGCATTTATTAGACAGTCTGTTCTCTGTCAGACTGACAGAGAAGTCAGTCTGACAGAGAAGACTGACAGAGAAGTGCCTGGGACACAGGTCCCAGGCACTCAAAAAGAATTCAGGTGGAGAAGGTAAAAATGCCATGTTAATTTTGATATTGGCCATAACACAATAAAGGCTTCTTAACGTTTACCTTCTCCACCTGAATTGTTTTTGAGTGCCTGGGACCTGTGTTTTTTTCATTCTATATTGCTTCCCCATTCCCAGAGCACCTACTACGAGTTCTTATCTCACCGGAGCGACGGGTTGAATAGTTTTCCATGTAAAATTTTCAAATTGACAAAAAGTTCAAACTTTCAGGCCATGCTTTCTCAAGCCAAGCCAACCTAAATTTTGACTTGACAAAATTTAATAATTTAGTTGATGTTAATGCTGGTAAATTAAATATCTTAGGTAGTTTACAGACAAAGCAAATAACACTTTTTCTAACACCATGCTATAATAGATTTAAAAATACATTTAAAATATTTTCCTTGTATGGCTCTTCTGCCTTTCTTCAAAATTATTTAATATTGCTTTAGGATTGTTTGTTATTTTATGTAAAGGTGTGGTGAACTGGAGTGCATTGTCTGAACAATACAACCTGAGTGTCCGGGCGTCATGTTCTCTGACCCAGTGCCTCCGGTGCAGTGAGAAATTTAAAGACTGTCCACCTGTGTGTGAGGAGTCGCAGGAGGAGCGTCCTGTGTGGGTTTGATTCATTCAAAGAATTTGAGGGCTACTGCTTGACTTATTGTTTTATCAGTGATGGAGGTGAATTTCAGATATTTTTTTCTTGTGTCATGTCTATAGTCTTAATCTATATTTGTATATACAATTATATTTTCTGTTTTGTTCTTTGAAATCAATAAAAAAAGATCACTGTCATCAGTTTTTTTTTTTTTTGGAGGCACCTTGCATAAAATGGGATGCAGACACTGAAAATATACTGTATGTAGTCAACTGAACTTAAAACTACTTTACTGGCTTAAATGTTTCCCATGCAGAATTGCCAAAGCAAAAGAAAAATGTCCAAATTTCTAGTTTAAAAATAGATAAACAAGAACCATAGCAAAGGAAAGATTAAAATAAGAAAGGCAGTGGTTTACACTTAGAGCAAATGGCTATAGATTTTATTTATACTATGTTAAAATAGCAGGATTTTCTGCTACTTGTATTACTTATTACAAATAGTGGCAATTATTTGCACCTCAGTATTGTAGTACATTATAAAACAGTATGTAAATTAGTGTAAATTATAATTTTAATTCAAATTATTAAATGGATGCCAGCATATTAGGACAATAAAGCCCTCCCTCAAAACTGTTTGATTATTGCATCATATTGTGAACAACACACGTTTTACCATCTGCACTATTAGAGCCGACGACTGTACTTTATCTGTTGTAATTTTGACTAGCTCAATAAGAAATATAAGGTGCCATTTAAGTGTAATATTACAATATACACAGTGAAGTAAAGTGCAACAGAATGTTAATATATTGTAAGTAAGATACTACACAGATATTACAGAATAAACTTTAATTCCGTATAATTTTACCTCAAATGAAACCTGGTTAAACACGGTTGTTTTCCCCGTCTTTTTTACACCTTAATGTTCTTTAATACTTTAACATTTTATTAGAGTTTTCTTTTAAGTATGCGCATAGTTTTAATGCACGCACGACGCGAAAACAACTAACGTCATCACGCAATGCAAATTACAAGCGCATGCGCGGTAAACACATACGTGACGTACATACATGACATACGTACGTGACGTCACCGCGCTACAGTCTGCAGCGAACATAGACAGTAAAAGAAATGGACACAGCGACCCCATTGGAACTCAATTGAGACAAGTGAAGCCCATTTTTAGCGATTTTTAGCACTTCCGTTTCTGACGCGCAGACTCAAACTAAACTTGATGACGTCAGCAACCTGTCTGACAGATGTAAATCTTCTAGTAGCTGTGCGTGCAAACTGCCATCGTTAATCTTGCAGAGACGGCGAGCTTGAGCGGGGAGTTCTTTGGCGTGAGTGAGCAGGAGTAAGTATTAGGGATGGGCGTTTTCCACAAATATCACATTCGAATATTTGAGCTCACAAAAAACGAATATTCGAATATTCGTTTATTTAAATTAAGTTTAATGAGTCAGACGTTATTTTTCAGCAACATTTGTTTTCGTCATTTTGAAGCTTACAATAAGCTTGAACATTACACATCGTGTTTTGTAGCTGAAAACATTTAACAATGCGTGCAAACAAACAAAAGTAGGCTACAGATTAAAAGCAAAAAAAAAAAAGTGAACAAAGAAAAAACGTAAAGCAGCCTGCAGCAATTAGGCTATCGTACAGAATGTAGCTTACACTTAACTTTTAAACTGTCAGCAAATCTTTTTTTCTTTTTTTCTATTGTTTCAAATGTTCTTGTTAAGAAATACGGGCATGTCAACATGATCGGGGGAAAGTCTGCTCCTTAGTCTGTTAACAATAAGGCCGGCCGCGGAGAAAGTGCGCTCTGATGACACAGACGTTGGCGGGACTCACAAATAACGGTGTGCTAAGCGAATACGTTTTGTGAAGCGATTCGTGTTTTCGTTTCACCACTGAATGGGATCCTCATCTGGTGGAATACATGGCTCCAGCAAGAACTGTTCCCACTCGTCTCGGCTGGACTCTCTGTAATCATCGCTGGAGAACTGGCTCAGCCTTTTCCGACGAGTGGGCATTGCATCTTCTTCATCGTGGCGATTGCATCCGCACCACTCGCATCAAGGAAAATGATCTGATAATGTTCAAAAAAGTTTTTTTTTCTTACTTCTCTCATGTTTTCATCGAGAAACCTGAGATGTTTGTGCCGAGGGTCTAGGTCAGACGCGAGAAGAGGAGTTTTCACTGCATTCTCCAAGTTAGCGGTGTTTATTCGTTGCTTGAGAGATGCTGCAACAATGTTCTTGGATCACTTTCTGTGATTCTCCACGGCATATGTGAAGTACTGTAGAAGACCGCAGTTCTTTTAGGGGGCGTTCACATATCGCGTCTTTTGCATGCTCAAGTTCGTTATTTCCAATGTAGGCGAGCGGTATGCGCGCTCATAATGGAAGCGACGCGGTCGCGATGCGCACGCGGTGCGCCGCGGTCCCGTTTTTTTCAGGCGCGTCCGCACAGCATCGAGTTAAAAACATCTCAACTTTCAGAATGCTGCAAGCGCACCGCAGGTCATGTGACAAGAACTAAACATTCAGCTTCATCCTTTCCTGTAACAACGTTGAAAGCTAAGCCAAGATGAAGGAACTGCTGATCATAGCTGTATATGGATTGCCATTTTGAAATAAATTTAGTAGCAGAGCTACTGAAAGCGATTTTTTTTTGTGCTGCAAATACATTTATCCTTTGCTGAAATTTCCGCGTCTTCATGGAGAGAACGCGTCGCCTCAGGAGCGCTTCTGCCGGAGTGCTTTGGAAAGAAGGAGAAAGCGGCGCGCATAGCCTTTTCCACGCCTTTTTAGGCGCGATATGTGAATGGCCCCTTAATCATTCATTAATTATTTTTTGCTTGCATACACCTTCAAATATGCCGTGGAGAATCACAGAAAGTGACCAAATTAGGTTTTATTGTGAACTTTTTTTTTTTTTTGCGAAATTCGAGTATCATTTTTGTTTATCGAATAATTAGAGCAGAACGAATATTCGAATGTTCGACTATCCGTGCACATCCCTAGTAAGTATTCTGATTAATTATTTTGTATAGTATTTTAAAATGTAACGCCAGGGCTTGTATCTATGGGCTTCTCTCTTGACGTCTCCCCGATTGCCTGCGAGCTTCTCCTCCTGTCTGTACGGTAATTTCTCTACTGTGCGACAGAGAGTCGAGTGGTTATGACGCAATCGTTAGCCTATTTTTACAAAAACTGTTTCTACGGGGCCATAATGTAACATAGAAGGTAATGGAGCCATTTATACATTGTTGTGTATCTTTAGAAATAAATAATGGACAAATGGAGTCTTTAAACACCTCAGATGTAAAGTTATTCGCTGTCAAAGTGATGCCAAAATGAATGGGAGTCAATGGGATGCTAACGCAAGTGAAGTTCTTCTACAAGATGGCAGCTCGCGGCCGACTTCAACTTCCGGTCGAGTTCGTTCCCGCCTGGCAGCGAAGATGTCTCCGGTGTCCTGCCAACATGGCGGAGACTGTGATATCGAGGGGAGGGTCTCTGTGCTATGACGACAACTCCTCACTCTCAATACTCAATCATGTGACAATTGACCTAATACGTTTCAAATTGGTCCTCCAGCTGTTTCTTATATGTACATTTAACTTTTCCGGCCTCTTTTTGCTACCTGTCCCAACTTTTTTGTAATGTGTAGCTCTCATTCAACATTTTTTCAACATTAGATATGTTATCTATATTCTATTGTGAATAAAATATAAGTTTATGAGATTTGTAAATTATTCCATTTCGTGTTTACTGACAATTTGTACAGTGTCCCAACTTTTTTGGAATCGGGTTTGTCACCGTCCGAATAAGTTCACTCCTTCCTGAGCTAGTGCACTCAACTGCCACACACTATACAGGGATAAGTGAACGAGTGAACTACAGTGTGTTTCACATCCACTGAAGTAAACAGAGGGAATACTGGACTAATAATATGGGAATACTGGGAGACATATGCTGGAAATATAGGGAATAAACCATAAGGAACAGTTGAACTAAAGTAAAGTTTCATAAAACAGTTACCTCAGAATGACAAGCAGAAGGCTCCTTAGCAAGCAAACAAAGTAACGTTAACGGGGAGAGTGTGAACACTTCAGTTCAAATACTGACGTGTAATCAATAAAACATGTCTGTTATTATTCTAACACGTTTATTAAACATCATCAGATCGCTAAAGGAAGCAAACTCTTCGAGTTCAGGCCTGAGTGAGTAATCCTGAGACAGAATAGCTCGACACAGAGGGTTATAATGCGCTTATGAGCGCTGATCAGCTAGCCGCTAGCCTCTCTCTGACTGACCTGGTCACACGGGCTTTCTGACAGCAGCTGGGAGCAGATATCTGCACATCTCTGGAACCTGCGTCTCCTGCAGCTGCTCCAGGCGAGAAACAGCGGCTCCATCGACACCCTGACCTCCATCTGCACCGGTGTTAATCAACCGAGAAATGATCCGATCCGATCCGAGCCTGAGTTCCGACGACTGCTCGAGCAGCGCTCGCTCCTGGTGACGTCAGCACGCATCACGTTACCTTGACAACGCAGAGGAGGGAAGCAGCACGCGCAGAACAAACACAAAAGCGCGCGTCTAAGTAATATATTGTAATTCAACATTTTAGGAAACACAGCAAACTATTTTAAGCAAAATCTGTTGTGAGACAAATAACACCACAGCAATAATACAGAGGCGTAATAATACAAGAGTGACATAAACGTTTTAATAATTTCAGCTGGTTTGGACTTATTTTGTTAATAATTCCAGACAATTATGCAGCTGCTGAAATGCACTGATTGTTTTTAAATGAAACAATGTTACAACAACACGATTCCTGCCATCATTTCATGTTCGTCTGTGCAGGAAAGTAATGGGAGTTACCAGATCACGGTGTTTTTACACAACGATACCCGAATGGTTGACGTCATAGTGACGTTAGGTTTAGGGGTGGGGTTGGGTAAGGGGGGGTCATTTAGATTGCATGATTTAGAAACACCCAGCTGTTTGAAAACACCCACAAGGTGATAAACGCCCACTTTTGCACTGCAGAGACCTAAGGGTGCATCCGAAAACTGAAAAATGCTGCCTTCGGAGGTCGCATTGCAAGGTAAGAAGGCATCAAAGCACGTCTGACATCAATGTCAGCTTAATTTCCTGTGTCCTGAGATGCCTTCATCTGGCCGCTTTTTGAAGGCAGCATAGATGTATCCTTCGCTGCCTTCGATATCCCACAATCCTGTGCGTTCCATTCTGCGAGAGTTAAGCCAAAAAATAAAGATGGCGGACGTTGAAAGTTGCGGTCCGTGGTCAGTTTGTGTGTAAATGTATGTTTCTGAACAACTTTTTCCACTTTTTATGTAATTTCTAGCGAGAAATTAACATTGCAGTAATGAAATATCGACTTATTACCAAAGCTCTCTGTATTTTGCTGTAGATCATTAAACCATTACTCAGCCTCAGAAACCTGTCCGAAATCAGTTTAGTGAGGTGCCATCGGGCAAAAACGCTGCCTGCAAAGTCATTGCCTGATTAGACAGCAAGGCAGCAAGTCACATGCCTAAGTTATCGGATGCATCCTTAGCAAAGAGTATACAGTAGAAGCCATAGATAGAAGCCCAAGAGCTTGGCCCAAGAGGCGAAACTCTGTTGTGTTACAGTAACAGTCTGTAGATGGCGCTGTGGAGGCGCGGCCGCCATTATGGTCTGAGAGCTGCTGAAATCGTTAGCGCCAGTTTGAGTGTAGAGGTTTATGTTTGAATAAAAAAGACACAAAAGAAACTCCATAGGTTTTGCTGTTCGTTTTTAGAAATCTATACAAAACTTGAACTAGCAAGTAGATGGCTAGTAGTACACTAGTTTCCGAAAGATGGTCAGAGTTATTTTTTGTTCATGTGTGCATTTGCTAGATTATACACCTTTTTGACTAATGCTTCCATTCTGTGTCAATGCCTCTTCTCTCACAAAAAGAAAAAAAAATATAAACAAACTTTTCATACACAAATAAACACACAATAGATGGTGGTGTCTGATTAATTACTGAGATCTTATGGCACCACTTCCATTTTAGTACTGTTTATAGTTCATGTGTGCACTTGCTAGATTGCACAACTGTTTTTTGTACCTTTCCGTCTGTAATAGGACATTCACAGATTGTTTTGTTCTTGCCATTGAAACGTTCACTGTGTGCATTTTCACTGAAGTTGTTAATATTTTTGTGATATTCTTGTTAAAGGTGAACTGTCTTTAGAAATGCTCATTTATAATTTTATTTATTTTTCCAAATCATATATATGGTGATGGTGATGTTCACTAATGTCAAAATCAACATTTAAATAAATCTTATTACTGTGTGTCTGCCTATATATATTATTTCATGAATTTCTGTTATTCATATAACAAGGAAAATGCATAATAGAACATAAATATTGATAGATTAAAGGTTTGCAATAATTTTATAATTGTATCTTTGCAAACCGTAAGTGGTAGGCTAATGAAGCCGATTCGGTGGGGGACATACAAATTTACAAAAAAGTGCTATTATAGTATTATAGTAATCTTATAGGAATACTAGGCCTATAGTAATCTGGGACATACTACAGAAGTACGATAAGACTACTATAGAAATACTATAGCAGCTTTAAAATATTATAGAGGTATTACAGAACATCACAGAAGTATTTTATGTTCTGTAATACCTCTATAATATCCTAGAGCTGCTATAGTATTTCTATAGTAGTCTTATAGTACTTCCATAGTAATATTTTGTCCCAAAATACTATTTTCCTAAGGGTAATTAGGCCATGCATAACCAACACATAGACGTATATTTTCTGTCATTTAACGTCATTTAACGTCGGTCATCCTCATTAATGTATTTTAAATTGTTTTCATATTTAGATATGACGGCCAGAAAAAAAATAAGTTTTGTTAAGTTTTTGTTATGTTAAGTTTTTCAGTGCCATTGACTCCCACTTCAGTTTTCAGTTCATAATGGCGCCACGCCATCACGTCATGGGGGCAACTGTTGCTATGGAGCGTTCTATTGAGTTTCGCCTCTTGGGCTTCCTCTTTGGCCTAAGTCTCTCATTTGTCAACTCGCAAACCGGAAGTGATGTGCTCGCGGCGGTTCGAATCGCGCGCAGGAGAGCCGCTCTTTCACCGGTTCACGTGATGCTTCAGTAAATCTGAACGCGTGTGTGTTGTGTTTGTTTGTTCGCTGTGTGATGGATCAGTGTGCAGTAGATGAGCTGTATGAGGCGTTTGCTGTACTGGCCGGAAGTGACCCCGATCACTGCTCCTACCTGAAGGTAACAGTCTGTATATGAATGTCAGCTGTGTGTGTAAAGGTGTGTGTGTGTGTGTGTGTGTGTGTGTGTGTGTGTGTGTGTGTGTGTGTGTGTGTGTAAAGGTGTTTGTTGTGTTCAGCTGTGTGTGTGTGTGTGT